>NC_080059.1:15933710-15957420 GCF_026212465.1 Amaranthus tricolor | reverse complement strand
TCCTCAAATTGCTCAAAAAATTACTCTTATGAGTCCTCAAGAAATTGAGCGGATGAGGAAGATACTTGGCAAAAATTAATATTGTTTTTCATTTATTTTGTTTATAATTTAGTATGCATGGTTTATATGGATTTACAATAAATTTAAATCTTTTACTTTTTACTTTGTTAAAGAATAATTTTCTTGTAATAAATGACTATGAAGTTCTTATGGACTTGGTTATTCTTAAGTGATTATGGAACAATACATGTGTTATATTTTTACATAATTATGTGACAAATCATTTTTATTTGTGTAAAATTAAAATGTCTCGATTGATGTATGTATCGTTTTTCCGAAAAGATCTTAAGTTTGATTTCGTTGCTTCTCCTTAGCCCACTCTTCTCTTTGCCAACCCTAAACAAAAAAAATAACTAAATCATTTGCGGCCATTTTGGTGGTTGATACTAAACAATGGTAATGAGAATGATTTGTACTGTAAATTTTCATGATATTAATGCACCATGTTATTCCCATGGTAATGAAACTTTGATCATAAAAAGGTTGATTGTTCACAATATTTACTACCACCTAATACCACATTTTCACATTTTGCCTTGGAATGAATTTAATTATTTGATTTCAAATGATTCTTGTAATATAATTTCTTTACATATTTCAAAGGTTGTAAACTATGATATTTAAATTATTTGATAGACGCCTAGTGGATAATATAATCAGTTGAACATTTGATTGTATTATCAACGTAGTAGCCCGAAATAAGTGTAAAGCTTCCACATTAGTTTAAATCAGAATTGTCACAGCCTATCTCTCTTATTTCATAAAGAGCATTACCAAATCTCATTCATTTGTGCAGTTAATGAGAAACAACAATAGCAACTTCATAGTGCGAATAGCAACTTCATAGTACTAATTAATAAGCAACAATAGCAAGTTAGCAACACATGAAGCAACTATAAGCATGGTTAATTAGCAACTAATAAGCAAAAGTAGCTCCAACACAATCACAACTTCATAGAGGAAATATGTAAATATGAGCAGCTACTACACAATCTATAAAACTATTAATAAAGAAACAGGACTGATAAATGTCAGACTCTCAGCGATAATTATCCTGCTCATTTCTATGCTCACGTGGTTGTTGAATAGTAGTGAAAATAATTTTTTTAATATAGTACAATTTAGTGTGCATAGAAAGATTCAATAATCAGTATTATTTCCATATTACTTACCTTGGTAAAATAGAATAACTTTTTGATAGAGCAAAATGAAATGTGATTAAATTTGTAAACCAATATTATTTCCAAAATAAAAGAGAATAATATCTCGATATCACAAAATTATTTTTCAAGATTAATATTTACTAGCTGTAGAATAATTATATCTTCATAATTATACTGACATGCAAATTCTGTCATTGCTACTTATCTACTTCATATCTATGTTTTTCTTTGAAAAGTAGTTTTATTATTAAATAGGTAATTTCACCTATAAATCTATAATCTATAATCTATAAAACCTAGTAATGAAGAAACAGGACTGACACGTATCAGACTCTAAACAAAATTTTTCCGCTTATTTTTATGCTAATGTGGCAGCTGAATTTGTAGTGAAAATCATCTCCTAATATAGTACAATTTAGTGTGCAGAAGAAGATTTGTTAATCAGTATTATTTCTCTATTATTTACCTTGGTAAAATAGAATAACTTTTTGATATAGCAAAATAAAACGTGACTAAATTTGTAAGCCAGTATTATTTTCTAATATTATTTCGAAAATAAAAGAGAATAATATTTTGATATAACAAAATTTATTTACAAGCTGTAGAATAATTATATTTTCATAATTACTCTAACATGCAAATTCTGTAATTACTACTTATCTACTTCATATTCTTATTTTCTTTAAAAATTAGTTTTATTATTAAATAGTAATTTCACCTATAAATAAATATATTTTTAAAAAAATTGTACTAATGGTAATATTTTTTCAAAATCTTTAAAATGAGACCAAATTTGTAATATTTTTATCTTATTTAAACACAGTTCAAAACATCATTCAATTATTTAAATTTATTAAAAAATAAAATAAAATTTATTTATGTTAATATAGTAATTAAAAAAATAAATATAAAATCTCACTTCTATAATCTATAGAAACTATTAATGAAAAAACAAGATTGATAATATAACCTTCTTTTGAATTTTTAATGTAAATGATCTTTAAAACAAATATTATACAAGTATAAAATTAATTCAAAATTTTTTTTTCAGTCTCTGTACGTAGCACGGGTGTGTATCTAGTAGCAACTAATAAGCAAAAGTGGGTGTTGCACAATAACAACTTTATAATGCATAGATGACCATTTTATTGTAAAGTAGTCACATAAACTAGACTAGTACAAATCAAATTAAGAAAAATTACCAAAACTAAAGAAAAAAACCAAGGAAACTTACCATTGCTAGTTGGGTATTTGGTGGGAGTTAATCAGTAAATTTGAAAGTAGATAAGGCATGAAAGAGATGAGACGTGCGTCAATGGAGGTCTTCCTCTTCACTGGTGGATGCCTTCCTCTTCTATGGTGGGCATTTAGTAGGAGTTAAAATTAATCAGTAAAGGAAAATAAAAAATTAATTTAGGTAATTAAAAGCAAAAGTAATAAAAAAGAAATTCATTTTATATCCTCTAATAACTACTTCCTCGATTCCATAATACCCGCTACATTTCTATTTTTGGCAATTTTCATATTACTTGCTACATTTCCGTTTTTAATAATAAAACAATTATTTAAAGTTCTACCTACTCTTATTTTTATCCTACTCTATACTTTATACTTTATAATAAAATACTATACTATACTCTATAAAGTAACCTAACAACCTATTTTTCCTTTTTCTTTTTCAATTAACAATAATAAAAGATCATACTCTATAAAGTAAACAATCAGATATTGTGTAGGTCAATCACTTTTTTTAATTCGCGTGCCTATACAAATGTAACAAGTAAAACGAAATGGAAGAAGTATAAAATTAAAATACATGGAAAAGCAAAATACTGTTCATCATCAATAGTTGTTTTGTTTAGCTGCCTTCCATGTCATAGGCTCATTGCCACATACATGCCAACACATGTCATGCTTAACCTGATTATACATCTCAGTCTTCATTAAACCTGGTTAATACCCAAATGAAGTCAGACATTCGCTGGTTAATACCCAAGTGAAGGTTTTCTCATTAATGAAGTTGCTCATTGAACGGCTCCCTGTTTTCTGGGCGGCTATCCACACCCATCCATCCATCTGTCTTCATTAACTTTTTCCACCGATTTCAGATGGCAGCCCTATATTAATACACCAACTACACCAATATTCTTTGTTCTACATTCAATTGCTTGTTTCTGAGCTCCAACTCAAAGGTACATTGTTCTACATTCAATTGCTTTCTACCTGATTGCTTTTCTGTGGCCTAATGCATTTTTTTTCACTTTCTATGTAATGCAGTTTCAGTTTAATGGAAACTTGCATTAAATGAATCTATAGACATTTTGTTTATTAATGGAGTTTCAGATGCTTGCTTTTTTTGCATTTAATTTAATGAATTGGAGAATTTATTCATCGGAGATGCATATTGAATGGCCATTTGTGGAATCAGACAATAAAAAAGAATAAAAGTAAAACTTTCAAAATCATAAAAAAAAAATCTGCCACACCATTTTCTGGAACAATCTTCATCTTCCTTGCCATTTTCGAACTCTCTGGAGTCTACAAACTACTCCTTCGTGCTATAAATCCCCTTTCACTAGCAAATTTCTTGTTCATCCAAAAAACATAATTGCAACAATCCAAAACTTTAATTTCAAATACTAGATTTCTACTACTCTCTTTTGATTTCGATTACTTAGCGAATTCATAAATGGAGGACGATTTTGAGTTTCCTACCAGCTCAGGAGCTGTTGAAGAAGATATGGATATGGAAATGGAGAATGATGATGATGTGGTAGATAAAATTCCGGCGTTAAAGGTTGGTGAAGAGAAGGAGATCGCTGAGATGGGAATGAAGAAGAAGCTTATTGTTGAAGGTGAAGGTTGGGAGAAGCCTTCTATCGGCGATGAAGTTGAAGGTATAATTCGTTGAATTTGACATTTTGATCGGATTTTGTATTTGATTCTATTTATGGACTACAAGTCTACAATTATTGTAAGTTTAATCACATATGTTGATTCACAATTTGATGATTTTTGGCAGTTCATTACGTGGGAACACTGCTGGATGAGACTCAATTTGATTTGAGCCGAGACAGGGGAACTCCTTTCAAATTCAAGCTCGGTCAAGGTTATTGAATCATCACTTTATCTTTCTATAGTTCATTGAAATGTTGTCTGCCGTGACTATCCGTCTTCTTGCTCGAGGATTAATAGAGTATAACACTTTACTTTTAGCACATTGGTGTGTTTTGAGTTCTTGCTGTTGTAGAAGAATGATGAACATTGCTGATTTTGTCTTGGTGCTTATCATGTTGGTTAATACTATTGCCACTATATTCATCTGTATAAAGTGGTGTTGCTTTGTTTTAGATATTGGCATGTTTGTTAAA
This sequence comes from Amaranthus tricolor, assembly GCF_026212465.1. Classification (NCBI taxonomy): domain Eukaryota; kingdom Viridiplantae; phylum Streptophyta; class Magnoliopsida; order Caryophyllales; family Amaranthaceae; genus Amaranthus; species Amaranthus tricolor. The sequence goes on along the minus strand of NC_080059.1, from coordinate 15,952,826 downwards.
AGTATCTTGAAAATGTATCAATAGACCCATCTTTGTCTATTTATTAATATGATGGATGCAGATTACATGAAATTAGTGCCCTAGAGTGCTATATGCTGGTTTACTGTTTTCTGAATTTAGTACTAATGTACTTTATGTGACTCTATGGTTGTTTAAGATAAGTAATTGAGTTAGTCGTTTGATATTGTCCGCGGTGTGGACAAGCGGAAATCTAAGGCTAGGTCGTTTGATTAAAATTACCATTGATATTGAATTTAGAACTACAGTACTTTATGTGACTCTGGTTTCCTTTACTATGCCCCTTGCTAACTTCTGATTGTACTTCTTTGTCTAGCCTTTGTTGGCTTTAAAACTTGCATCTTTTTGTAGAGACAGTGTACTATGTTTTGAGTTGTTTAGTTACATTTCCATGGATTTATTTACGATGATACTTTATTTTTTTGAGTGTCAAGTGTCTTCTGCTCCTCACAAGTACAAACTTGATAGAAGATTAAGAGTTACACTGGTCTCTAATTTCATGTGCAGATTTTGAGAGCGAGATTTTGTAATGTGCCAACTGGAGCAGCTGAAGGGAAGATTTACTTGGCATATGTTGTAATGAGAAGTGATTTCTACAACCCACTTGAAGGAGATTAGGGTTATTTCTAAATGTTGTGATTGTTTTGACTCTAGTTTGTTGGAATGAAGGCGTTAGCATTATGTATGTGTGAGATTATTTCACGGTTTCTTGTGTTGGCATGTGTTGCTTAGGATATGGGTTTCAAGTTTGTTTTTTTTTTTAAAAGCGATTAATTTATTGCTTTTCTATGAAACAAAAACAACGCAAATTATTATTATTATTAAATTAATTGTGTAATTCGGGGGACCGCATGCATAGCACGCGGCCCTATAACTAGTTAACGTAAATAGCACGCGGCCCTATAACTAGTTAACGTAAATAGCACGCGGTCTCATGACAATCTATGAAATTATGCATTATTAATTAATAATTGAAATACCATAGAAAAATTAAAAAATATATTAAATTATTCTACCTAAAAAAACAAGAACCCTTCGTCTTAAATTACCTCTTGTAGCAAGAAAAGGTATTACTGCGAAAGAAAACAAAATGAAGAACAAACCTGAATTCCAGATTTGTCCGCCATTGACACTTCGTCTTGACGCTTTGAATTTCCTCATTAAAAGTGCCGAAAAATTGAAACTTTCTCAAGCCGTGAAATACGCTTCTCTTTCTCTCTTTGCTCATCGATTCTTCGTTTCTCTCACTTCATCAACTCACCGTCACTGGTTACTAGAAAAACCTATCAAATTCCCTAATTTACAGCTATTTTCTCTAGTCTCCCTTTGGATTTCTAGCAAAACCTACGATTCTCCTCCAATTTCTCTAAAATCTCTAAAATCTATCAGTGATCAACTCATCAAAGATCAGCATTTCACAAAATCTGACTTCTTGGACGCCGAAGTTGTATTTTTACAAACCCTAAATTTCGAGGTCGGAACATTAAAAAACTCTGCGTTTTTGGTTGTTCAGGAGTTGCTAATGAAGCTGAAAGAGGTAGCTAGAGTTGGAGATTTGGTGAGTTTTGATGCTTGCTGCGATGTTATGGATTTGATTTACGTAAACGATGAAATTTCGCGATTGTTCGAAGAATCACCGGTGTATAGTGCGGCGGCGATTTTGTCATCGGTGTATGCGATTACGGTTCCGAAACAGACGTGCGAGTTTCCGGTTGTTAGTTGGATGAATTTCGTGACTGGTTGTAAAGAAGAAGATTTGATGTTAATCGTGAAACTCATCTTCCACCATGTTTTTCAAAAATTTTGAAATTCTGCATTGCTTGTGATGATCGTTGGATTTTTCAACAAATTTTGGATTTCTATCAAAACCTATGATTCTTTCCCAATTTCTCTCAAGTTTTTAATATCAATCAGTGAACAACACATCAAAAAATCGTGTGGTCGTGATTTAGGTGTCAATGTATACGATGACGGTGCCGATATGGAGGTAAGACTTTCTGATCGTAGGTGCGTAGATTTCATAAAGACTGGTTGTAAAGATGATTGGATATTAATTGTGATTCGTGAAACTCATTCTCCTGGAGGTTTTCCAACTGTGTTGAAATTCTATATTAATTGTGTTTACTTGTAATGTGTAGTGTACATACGGATTACAATTTATTTCGAATCTGCCCCTGATCCGAGGTTTTGTAATTCGATTCAAATTCGAAAAAATTGATATACATACAACTCTAAATCTGTTTATATAGTTTGAGTCCGATTCAGAGACGAATCGGAATTGGACCTCATATAAAATCTGATACTTTGATCCAACTCTGACTCCAATCCGACTGGACACCCGACTTCGAATCGAATATAATTATAATACTTAAAGTTTTAAATGCATGTTTTTGGTTTTATAATTGAATATTAAAACAGAGGTTAGGTGAATTATATCCAAAGTTGTTATTAAAAGCGTAAAACAACTCTCAGAATCAGATCATAAATTTGAAACTTTGAATCGTAGAATCGAATGAGATCTGATAGTATGCTGCGACAAGTCATGTTCGGGTCAGCTCAGTTAGTTACGGGTTGATTTGACAATTGTTATTCGTGTTATTAGGTTTGCATTGATTCACTACCAGTTCAAGTTTGAGTCAAGTGTCAATCAGTCTCGAGTTGTCATCGATCTATAATTGGTTCGATTTTTCCGAACATAAATTGTGTTCGTGGTTTAAATTTTTTAATAAGGGTCGATTACAAACTTCTATCAATCAGGTCAATATTGAATGGAGTTGCTAGTGGATTTATTAATTAATGTATCCTTATTCACATACTTCATTCGTAGAGTTATAATAACAAACTCATATCTACATACTACAATACTCCTTTTATGGTTTTATAATTTTGTCCCAAGTTTATATAAACCAAAAGAAATAAGATAAAAGCTTGAAATACTAAGCACACTAGGGTTTAAAATTTCAATCTTTATTCCTAAGAATCACTCAAGACCAACGGTAAGGGTGTTCAATGCAATGAAACAAACACTTCAATAATTAGCAATGAGAAACAACAAGAAAGAAAGCAAAATCAAAGACACAAGATTTACGAGGTTTACCCCGATTTGGGCTACGTCCTTGGTGGTGGTTAGCTTGCTTGATTATGTGAAGAAACAATAGAGTTCTCAAGAACTCTTACAAAGAAGTATTACACTTGGAGAAGAGAAAAGAAAAGGGAAAAAAGGTTTGTGTTTGGCTATGGTTAGAATGCTTGTAGAGTGAGTGTTGGGACTCCTACTTATACTAGAAGTCATATACAAATAATTGGGCAAAAGCCCATAATAAAATAATTCCGTATAACTTATCGCCCAAGAAAACAGAGTGCATTCTGGAACTTCGCTCGACTGGTCGAGCAATAATAGGTCTTGGTCGAGCGGCTTGGATTTCAGTCGAGCAACATATCAGAATACCCCTGGTGGTCGCCTTTTCGTTCGTCGCTAACACCAAAATGGACGTCATGTCCTCGCCATTTTTTAAAGAAAAGTTGGCGACCAAGAGGCGACGAGGTTTCCATCGCTAGAACTGGCGACCAAAAGGCGACGAAGTTTCCATCGCCAAGAACGAGTCTGACATGGCGACAACAATCTCCTCGCCAGCGTTCTCGCCAGGCCTGGCTACCAATCAGCGACCAAATATCTCGTCGCCAATATGGCGACCACCTTCTGATAGCCTTTTCGTCGCCTACTGCTAGCGACAACATTTTTATGGTTTTTGGTCGCCGTGTATATTTATGTAAATATTTCGTAAGCTGTGGGTCTTTGACCTTTTGATTGTTCCTGAAATATTAAATAAAAAACCACTTAAAATTAAACAAAAGATAATAAAAAAAATTCAATATAATACTACTTAATTAACTAAATACTCACCAAATCCCGCATTGTTCTGGCGTGCGGGATTGAGCCACCTATATGGGTGGCTTCAGCTTTATCTTTTCCTCCACGTCTATTGGAGGAATTCCTAGCCGAAACGGCTTTATTATCTGGGCGTTCCCAATCAGCCTTCCATCGCGCCCAGGTCTCATTATCGATGGAAGGAGGTATAAATTCAGGCTTGCTTTTCAACGTCCTGCGCCATTTGAAAAGCATATCCGCATAGCGCTTTGCGGCTTTTTCCTCCCATGACCTTCGAACGAAATGTTCGAGGCGAGCGTTCCATTTGTATTGTTTCTAAATACATAAATATTTCATCAAATAAAATACTTAAAAGTAATTTATATATAAAAAAAGTCTAAAAATAAACAACAAAATAATAATTTTACCTTGAATTCATTAAAATAAAAATCTTTGGTGTGTTTGGTTACACCCTTCCAACTACTACCTTCGACATCTTGCCTATAATTAAAGGTAGCCCTTATTTTGGATGCAATGGTGTTCCCGGATATAGGATTAAATCTTACAATAATTAACAAAATTATTTTACAATGAAATTTTAATATTGAAAAAATATTAATGATAATAAGATGATAAAAACATTTACTTGTTTATTGTTGGTAGCCATGGAAGATTCGGACAAGGATCGTCTCCATCGTCCTCTTCCATATTATGTATGGAATCACTTGGAGTATTTTCACTACTCCTATGAACTGGGTTATTGTTGTCTTCGTCGCTATTGTTGTCGTTGCTAGTCGACAAATTATTCAAGAAATAGTTGCTAGCCCAATCATTAGGGTCGCTGCTCATTTTGCCTATAATATTTATTTCAAACCTTAATATTATTTTCAACTAAAATCAATGTCATCTATACCATAAAATATCCCAATTGACATATTGTACAACTAATATTCAAATAAATGTACATTTCTACCTACGTAATGAATTTTATCATCCCAAACTAAACATAACTACGTATAGTATTAAAGTAATTCGAAAATTACATTTAAAAAAAAACATCCACACATATTTTATCATCTCAAGTTATACCATAATTCGAAACTAGATAACAACATCAGGTAAAAATCAATTACTCTATAATTCCTCAGTTACATTTTACATTAAAACGAATCTGGAAAAATATAATATAAAACATGCTCAACGTATTCGATAAATCGAAAATATAAATTACTCCGTAACTCGAAAAATGCATAAAAATATCATTAGACATGCTCAAGTTATTTCATATTTCAAAAATATAAAACAAAAAACATACAAAAAATGACGAATCAAAATAATATACTTGACATTAAAAACTAAATTACTCTATAATTCGAAAATTACATTTAAAATTAAAAAAATCTGAAAATTATCAAATTAAACATGCTCATGAAGATTCAACATAAACATCATGAAATAACATGAAAAAACATGTTGAATATGACCATGTACTTCACAGCTTGATATCAAACATAAAAAAAGAAAAAAAAACATTCGAACATAAATTATCATCATAATCATCAAGAACATTGAAAAAATTCAAAAACATAAATAATAAACACTAACCTTTTAATAAGAAGATGAGTTGAAGATGAGTATTAACTACGAAATTATGAGGATGAGATGAAGAGAGAAAAAGAAAATTAATAAAGAATTAGATTAATGGCGGAGAAATTTTCGAGCTGTAGTCAAGAAAAAAACGAAGAAGTATAGAAAATGAAGATAAATGAGAACTTAGGGCATAATAACTGATGTTTTCATCGGGAACTGGCGACCACCTATGCAGTCGCAGTTTGGTCGCTGACTGAACTGATTGACAATACATAATGACTTTTTCAGAATGGCGACCGGCAATATGGACGCTGGTTCGTCGCCATTACCTCAGTAATGAATACCTTTGCGTGCTGCAGAGGAGAAAAAATCGGCTGTAGGTACTACAACTCTACTATCAATAATAATAATAATAATTATCATTATTACCGTTATTATTATATTATATTATATTATTATTATTATTATCATTATTATTATTATCAATATCATTATTATTATTATTATTATTATTAATATCATTACAGTTATTATTATTATTAGTATTATTAATATTATTATTATTATTATTATTATTATTATTATTATTATTATTATTATTATTATTATTATCAATATCATTATTATTATTATTATTATTATTATCATTACAGTTATTATTATTATTAGTATTATTATTATTAATATTATTATTATTATTATTATTATTATTATTATTATTATTATTATTATTATTATTATTATTATTATTATTAATATTATTATAAAGAATAAAGAATTAGATTAATGGATGAGAAATTTTGGAGCTGTAGTCAAAGAAAAAACAAAGAAGTATAGAAAATGAAGATAAATCAGAACGTAAGGCAAAATAACTGGTTTTTTCAGCGGGAACTGGCGACCACCTGGCTAGTCGCTATTTGGTCGCTAACTGCACTGAAATGACAATGCACAATGACTTTTTCAGAATGGCGATCGGCATCTTGGACGCTGGTTCGTCGCCATTACCTCGGTAATGAAAACCTTTGCGTGCTGCAGTGGGGAAAAAATCGGCTATGTACTACTACTCTACTATCAATAATAATAATAATAATAATAATTATTATTAACGTTATTATTATTTTATATTATTATTATTATTATTATTATTATTATTATTATTATTATTATTATTATTATTATTAATAATAATATCATTACAGTTATTATTATTATTATTATTATTATTATTATTATTATTATTATTATTATTATTATTATTATTATTAGTGAAATCAATATTATTATTATTATTATTATTATTATTATTATTATTATTATCATTATTATTATTATTATTGTTTTTTGTTTATTATTAGTGTTGTTATTATAATTATTGTTGATATATATATATATATATATATATATATATATATATATATATATATATATATATATATATATATATATATATATGTATATATATATATATATATGTATATATATATATATATATGTATATATATATATATATATATGTATATATATATATATATATGTATATATATATATATATATATATATATATATATATATATATATATATATATATATATGTATATATATATATATATATATATATATATATATATATATATATATATATATATATATATATATATATATGTATATATATATATATATATATATATATATATATATATATATATATATATATATATATATATATATATATATATATATATATATATATATATATATATATATATATATATATATATATACATATTACTCCCTCCGTTCTTTTTGATCTTCCACATTACTATAACGGGTAGTTTCAAAAGTTCTTCCACTTTAGAATACTTTCTATTTTTAGAAAGTTTTTATCCCACTTTTACCCCTTAAAATCCAATTAATGTACCCCTTTTCTTTTATTTATAATTATTTTCTCTCTCATACTTTCAACACAATCATTATTTCACACTACTATTTAATTAAAATAATACCCACTACAACCTTATACTTTCAATACAATCATTACTTCACACTACTATTTAATTAAAATAACACCCACTACAACCTTATACTTTCAATACAACCATTACTTCACACTACTATTTAATTAAAATAATACCCACTACAACCTTATACTTTCAATACAACCATTACTTCACACTACTATTTAATTAAAATAATACCCACTACAATCCAAAGATTCTATCTTCCTTAATATGTGTGAAAAACCCAAAGTGGAAGATCAAAAAAGAACGGAGGGAGTATTGTTGTTGTTATTATTATTATTACTATAAAATATTAATAATTCGAAGGAATATAATAAAATTTTAATAAATATCACAAAATATTAAATAATTACATATAAATAACTAAATTATTCTTCATCACTAAAATAGTCGTCGTTCTCGACATCTTCAGTTTCGGATTCTTCGTTTTCTGACTGTACAAGATCCACATCTTCTTCAGTATTTTCATCATTATCATGCACCTGTTGAACAATTTCGCCAGATGGATCAAGAAGCGGTGTTTGGGAAACATCTTCTTTAATTTCAATATGGTCCCTATTTTCTTCTTGGAAAGCAGCATCTTTGGATTTCTGTTCTATTTCTTTGTCAAATTTATTTTGTTTGACTTTGCAAACCGCTCTCCAATCTTTTAAATTTTGTCTTGTACTCGGATATGGAAGATAATATACTTGACATGCTTGACTTGCCAACACAAATGGATCATATAAACGATACGAGCGACCCTGATGTATGTCAACTAACTTATATCGTTTATGAAAACATATCTATGTGCAATCTCGTAATCTCTTTCATCCAAAACATACGCTTTTCCTTTTCCATGAAACCTTATTGGGTGACTGAAGATTGTGAATACACTAGTGACAATATTGTTGTAACTTCCATCATTATTCCCAGGAAGGTCTCTGACCCTGCATCGCACATGTGGCTCAAAATAATGGGAAACAAAATGTGATGCTTCCTCGGTTAAATATGCGTTGCATATCGACGCTTCAACATGAGCTTTATTTTTCACATTCAGTTTCAAATGTCTAAGGTACCTGTATGGAAAAATTAGTTCACCAGTAGAATAATGAAAAAATCAATTACATATGATTTATTTACCTCTCAAACGGATACATCCATCTGTATTGGACCGGTCCTGCAATCCTAGCCTCATATGCCAAATGGATAGGAAGGTGTTCCATAATATCAAAGAATCTAGGCGGAAATATAGTCTCTAGTTTGCAGATGATAACCGGAATATCTGCTTCCATCTTTCGCAAATCCTCCACACAGAGCTTTGTGGTTGTCAAACTTCTAAAATATAAGCTCAACTCGGTAAGAGCTTCCCAAACCTTCACCGGTAGCAATTCTCTGAATGCAATTGGAATTAAGCGTTGCATGAAAACATGACAGTCGTGACTTTTCATGCCGAACAATTGATGCTTGGCCATGTCAATATTCCTTGCCATATTGGACACATAACCATCGGGAAATCTAATACTCTTCAACCATTGAAGCAAGGCACGTATCTGTTGTTCATTTAATGTATAGGAAGCTTTAGGAATAGACGTACCTGTATATAATCATAATAAGATGTTATACGAATTATTATTAATTATTAATTATATAAAGGTTTGAGTGTACACGTACCTATAGGATGCAATTCTAAACGTATACCAAGTTCACGCAGATCGTGTCTACCCTTGATGTGATCCTTTGTTTTACTTGGCACACACAACAAAGTGTTGAAAATGTTATGAAAAACATTCTTCTCTATGTGCATAACGTCCAAATTATGTCGAATCATGTTAGTTTTCCAATATGGCAAATCCCAAAATACGCTTTTCTTCTTCCATCCAGCAGAGTACTTACTAACCTCTTTATTATGTTCCGGTGCATCTTCTTCATTGACTCTCAAAAACCAAACTGGTCTAACTCATCAAGTAATTCATGTCCAGTCCGAATAACAGGCGGATCCTTTTTCTCAACAACGCCTGATCTGAAATTTATTCTATTTCTCCTATAGGGATGACTTCTATCTAAAAACCTTCTATGACAATCAAACCAACACATCTTCTTGCTATGCGTAAGGTAGAAGACTTGTGAATCATCCATGCAGTAAGGGCAAGCATATCGGCCCGTAGTACTCCACTCGGACAACATCGAATAAGCCGGAAAGTCATTGATCGTCCACATTAAAGCTGCTCGTAATTGGAAATTCTCCTTTCTTGACACATCAAATGTACAAATACCCTCCTCCCACAACATATTCAGCTCTTGTATTAGTGGTTGATGATATAAGTTAATGTTGTGCTTTGGATTACTTGGCCCAGGGACAATCACGGTCAAGAACATATACGGCTTCTTCATGCACATCCATGGCGGAAGATTGTATGGTGTGACAATGACAGGCCACGATGAATACTGTTGACCTGAACTTCTAAAGGGGTTAAAACCATCTGTACACAGGCCAAGCCGCACGTTTCGAGTCTCCAATGCAAAGTCTGGATGCATGTCATTAAATGTCAACCACGCTTCAGCATCGGACGGATGTATCATCTCTCCATCCTTGGTGCGGTGCTCTGCATGTGACCTCATATGCCTAGCTGTTGCCTCTGAAGCATACAATCTTTGTAATCTGGGGCCTAGGGGGAAATAATGAAATTGTTTCCGCGAAACCTTATCACCCTTACTGTTTCTTCTCCATCTAGAAGTTTCACAAATATAACAGCAAGTTGCATTCGCATTATTCCCCCAATATATCAAACATCCGTTAGGACAACAATCTATCTTTTCAACGGGTAATCCAAGGGTAGCTATTTGTTTTTTCGTTTCGTAGAAGTTGTTTACCATCGTATTCTCTTCTGGTAACACTTCATTCACAATACCACAAATATCGTCGTAACACCTCTCAGTGAGACTGGTCTGTCTTCAGGTTTGTAAGTCGACCAATAATAGACATCTTGGTGTGATTTTTACAACATTCATATAAAGGACTATTTATAGAATTTAACATTAAATAATAAAATATGTACAAATTAAATAATAAAAATAAATTAAATTAATGACAATGGAAACTAAATATAAATAATAAAAATAAATAAAAATAATTCATATAAAGAGAAAAAAAAAACTCACTAACCTCTTCTAATTCTTTAGCTTCCAAAATATACGATGCACAACAATTCGCAGCTTATTTATAGAACACATGGCGACAAGACGGCGATTACAAACCCATCGCCACTTTTGAATTCAAATTCAAAAACATAGCGACCAAAGGGCTACCAACAGAACTGTCGCCTACATTTAAAAAAAATAAAACCAAACATGGCAACCAAGTGGCGACAAACAGCACCCGTCGCCATGCATCAAAATAAAAATAAAAAAATTCCGTCTTTCTTGGCGACGAAATGCCGACAGGATAGTCCGTCGCCATGTAGTAAAATAAAAAAAAAAAGAAAAATGGCAGTTGGCGACCAAGAGGCGACGACCTTTCCCGTCGCCATAATACTTTCTGCTTTCGCGACCAACTTTTCTCTCGCCTTGCCGTCGCCATGGGCGACGAACGCTTCCCCTCGCTATTTTTCCATCGCTAAATCAGTTGTTTTTTGTAGTGATAGAAATCGAGGATCATTTTTATCTGATTGTTAGATGATTGCATAAATGTAACTTTATATAACAAACGGTTTTTGTCTATCATATACTTTATCGTTAGTCATTATCAAGTACTTAAGGAAACTTTTCCCACTAAGTAGTTATACTTTCAAGTGCTAACCTTATATGTTCACATTCTCAAAGTAAATGCAAATATGGTCAAATGCAAAACATTGCAATATGAGATCCATACGATAGACCAGTCATATTGCATGGGAATGAGCCCTCTATTAGTTTCTCTGTGATAAACTTTACATGATTAAAGTTCCTTACTTAGTCCTATAATTTTTGTAGATCTATCTATCCCTATAGATCAAGATTCTTAGTATGTATGTAAAAGGACCCTTTTTATTTTTGAAAATATTAAACACATTGATTTACTCATCAAATCAGACGTTTTAACTCTTAAAACGTTACATCAGACCATAAAGCCTTTTAGAAAAGCAATAATAGATGATTATACCCTCAAAGGTATTGATTTATATTAGAAGGGACAAAGCATCGTAAGGTTTACAAATACATTTCAACTTCTCAACACACACTATTTCAAGTTGTGTCTAACTAAAGCATTAACTTTGTTTAGTTGTCTCTCATCTCGAACTCTTTGCGAAATACATTTCACCCCCACCTGTCTTCTTGGAACAAACATATTGATAAAAGAAAAACACACCATCATGAGCAACAAATACTTTGTTCTCGCTCTGTAGAAGTATTACCTTTCAGTATATGTGAAACAATTTCACAACGTTTCAAAAGATTGTATAACTCTTGATCTAAAATACTTACCGCAACAATCTAATTATAAAGATTGGATAATTTTACCAAGTATACTCTACTTCATTTGTTTATGCCCTTTGATTTCTATGTCATTGATCATGTTTGTCACACAAACTACTTGACAAATTTCTACAAGCTTTAAAAAATTCTATAGCATTAAACATTCAACTTTGTTATTAGTTAAAGAAAATAAGAATAAGCTTCTCGATCTTAAAACAAAGATTGAGATAATGTTTGTTCTAATAATGATTTCCAAATGACAATCATTTAAAATTAATAGCAAATCTTAAAAGATAAAACAAAGTTTGAAGATCTCAACTTTAAGAGTTGCTACTCTAGCACTAATTCCATCTCAAAGTGTATCTCCGCCCTTTGTCATTCTTGCACTCCTTTTTAGTTCCTGCACATTACACTAATGTCAATACTTAAAGTTGTATCAAATATACATAGGTAGAATAAGAAGTCAAATAACTTCTATTACATTATATTTGAAGTAGAAGCACTATTCTTCTTTCTTCAAGGTACTTTAGACAATTGCATTTTCGATAACCAATCTCATTGCAATGGAAGCATCTGATCTTAGTAGTTAGGTTTCTTAATCTTTTTCGTTAAGGGTGTTTCATTCATAATGTCTTTCTCTTTGTCTTTTCCTTTCTTGGCCTGTATGAACTTATCTTTCTTGAACTTAGTAGTCCATTTAACTAATGAAAACGACGATGTATTAGAGTTCGAACAATGTGTTTCAAACTCCAATATTACCAAGATCGAGTGTATGAAGTTTTAGTGACAAACAAATTACGCTATCAATGATATCAATGTTTGTAGGAGAAAATAAAGAATTAAAATGACACAAAGATTTAACGAGGTTCACCCAACTAAGGCTACGTCCTCCGGTGTGTAGTATCTCTTATATTATCAAAAAGAGTTCAAAGAACTCTCAAATATGAAGAATTACAATAGAGAAGAGATATAGGCTAGTGTTTGGCTTGGGGTGTATTTTGTGGATGATTACAATATGATTGAGAGCTCTCTATTTATAGGAGAGATCACACTAAGTTACATTAAGTACATTAAAGCTATGATTAAATGATAATGAAACATCCCTAAGTACATGAAGAGTCATAAAACAACATTCTAGAGTATTAGAGACTTCGCTCGACCAAAACAGGGGTTCGCTCGGTCGAGCGGACTTCAATAAGCTTCTGGTTGCATTATGTCTGCTCGCTCGACCCAACCTGGAGCTCGCTCGGTCGAGCGAGTTGGTCGAGCAGCTCTTCAGAAGGCTTCTGACAGTATTGCTCGACTTGCATAGTAGAGCATCTTGATTCAACCTTTCCCCTTCTTCATTAAGTCCCATAACTCTCACACTTCATTACCTTATTAATCCATACTTAATCACCATCATAAATCAATCATCAAAACTTAACTTAATACACCCACATTAACACATTAATGGGATTTCATCCCAAAGGTCACACATGAATGCACCTCATCAAATTTGCACTCAAGTCACACTAATCACAACAATCTCCACCTTGACTTGAGTTCACCCAAGTCAATAGAATTCTCTAATTCACTCCAACATAACATAACAACTTACACAGCATCATACTCAAAACAAAAACAACACATGTGCATAAACATAGCACATGCACTAAACATGCCCTCAAAGGGCTTACAAGAGTATGCTTTTAATTACCCAATCAAGTCCATACATCCCATGGACTCATTGGGATATGTTGAAATTATTCTCAATCTGTCATTAAAAGAAGTATCAATTTCATTTTCATGCTCGGTTGAAGTAGTGGACACACAAGCCGAACTAATTAAGGTAAAACCCAAAAGCATATACACGCCATCATTAATGGATCCTTTCAAGAACAAATTAGGACCGTTGCCAACCTTCAACACTCCACCTTCACCAATGCACTTAAAACCTTCTTTATCCAGAATACTAAGGGAAATTATGTTTTTATTCATACCTGGAACATGAAGGACTCCGGTCAATGTTCTTTCAACACCATCAAACATGACAATTTTAACATCTCCAATACCAACTATCGGACAACTAGCCTCATTGCCCATAGTGACTTTTCTTCCATCAACCTTTTGATAAGTTAAGAAGAACTTAGAGTTAAAAGTTATGTGTCTAGAACATCCCGAATCCAAAATCCAAGAATCACCACCCTTATATTCACTAGTAACGATAAGAGCATCAACATCATATATCTCATCTTCAACATAGCTAGCTTCGACGGAGCTAGCTCTTGTGGATTTGTTTTCATTTGATTGTTTGGCCTTTAATTCCAACAATCTTTCTTGAAGTGACCCTTCTTCTTACAAAAGTTACAAGTCATGCTCCTTTTGTTCCTACTCGACTCTTTAACAAATAAAGCACCATTGGAAACTCTTGACTCCTTTTGAGCAAATTGAGAATCAATAAGGTCCTTTTGAGTCAACGCCTTTCTAACGTCCTCACTACTCCAAAGTGTCTCTTCCATATAACAAGGTTTCCCTAAAATGCTTATATCAAGACGGTAGAGAAACTAACAAAAGAATAGCCAAATCCTCATCATCCACTTTTACATCAATATTTTGCAAATCCATAACTATTGAGTAAAATTCATCAAGATGCGGTTTCATGGGCTTTTCTTCTTTTAATCTGAGATAATAAAAACGACTCTTTAACAAAAGTCGATTGGTAACACTCTTTTCCATATAGAGTGATTCCAATTTATCCCAAAGGCCTTTTGAAGTTTCCTCATTTACAACTTCTCTCAAAACTTCATTAGAGAGACAAAGTTGTATGGCGGAAAGAGCCTTCGCATCCATTTCTTCCCACTTAGCCTCACTTATGCCTTCGGGTCTCTTCTCCACGCCATCTAATGCTTTATGCACTCCATTTTGTATCAAAATTGCTTTCATTTTGACTTGCCATAAGCCAAAGTTAACACTCCTATCAAACTTCTCAATATCAAGTTTCATTGTAGCCATGTTGCACCAATATAACCTCTAAAACACGATAACAACAACTTGGCTCTGATAACAATTGAAAACGACGATGTATTAGAGTTCGAACAATGTGTTTCAAACTCCAATATTACCAAGATCGAGTGTATGAAGTTTTAATGACAAACAAATTACGCTATCAATGATATCAATGTTTGTAGAAGAAAATAAAGAAATAAAATGACACAAAGATTTAACGAGGTTCACCCAACTAAGGCTACGTCCTCCAGTGTGTAGTATCTCTTATATTATCAAAAGGAGTTCAAAGAACTCTCAAATATAGAGAATTATAATAGAGAAGAGATATAGGCTAGTGTTTGGCTTGGGGTGTATTTTGTGGATGATTACAATATGATTGAGAGCTCTCTATTTATAGGAGAGATCACACTAAGTTACATTAAGTACATTAAAGCTATGATCAAATGATAATGAAACATCCCTAAGTACATGAAGAGTCATAAAACAACATTCTAGAGTATCAGAGACTTCGCTCGACCAAAACAGGGAATCGCTCGGTCGAGCGACTTGGTCGAGCGGACTTCAATAAGCTTCTGGTTGCATTATGTCTGCTCGCTCGACCCAACTTGGAGCTCGCTTGGTCGAGCGAGCTGGTCGAGCGGCCCTTCAGAAGGCTTCTGACAGTATTGCTCGACTTGCATAGTAGAGCATCTTGATTCAACCTTTCCACTTCTTCATTAAGTCCCATAACTCTTACACTTCATTACCTTATTAATCCATACTTAATCACCATCATAAATCAATCATCAAAACTTAACTTAATACACCCACATTAACACATTCATGGGATTTCATCCCAAAGGTCACACATGAATGCACCTCATCAAATGTGCACTCAAGTCACACTAATCACAACAACTAATATCACTTCCTTGAGAAGTTGTGAAAGGGTCCTCGAAAATGATTCTGTCACACCCCATAATTTATTACGTCAAGTTATTTATTTTGAAATTATTTGAAAAAAAATAATTTAATATATTTATTATCGAATAATTAAATTAGCCTTTAAATATTTACATTCTTTTTCTTTTATTGAAGTAGTCAATTATTATTATTATTATTATTATTATTATTATTATTATTATTATTATTATTATTATTATTATTATTATTATTATTATTATTATTATTATTATTTTAAATAAATTAAAGTTAGTATGGTAAGGACTTTTAAAACCTACTCACTCCCTCAATTCTCAAGTAAACACTCCTTACCTTTTTTTTCTCATCTTCCATAACCCTTTACTCTACCCTCACAACACCAAACCACCACCACTCCAGTGGATGCCGCCACCAACAACTAGCACCACCAGCCAGCAGCCAGTGGCTGTCCCCCATGCACCTTTTTTCTCTCCTTCATTTTTGTGAGCTTTTTCATCCTTATTTTAAATTAGTGCTTTTAATCTTTAAAGTTTTGGGTATATTCATGAATCTTAGTTTAAATTAGTTTATATCTTGATAGAATTTGTAATGGGTAAGTGTTAGAAGTGAGATTTTAAAATGAATAAGTTAGGGTTTGTGTTGAGGATAAAATTAAAGGTAGTATGTACTACTTTTATGTATTTTGGTGATTTTGTAATATTGAGACAAATTTATAGAAGCTTTTGATAAGTATTATTTTTGATTAATAATGGTGGTTTTGATGATAAAAAATAGTTAGAGTTGTTGGTCACTTTTAATAGTTAAATGTAAATTAATTATGCTAATGGTGGTGAATGTGATTATTGTTGTTGGTTTGGTGGTGATAAAATTACTAATAAAAAAATTAGTGATAAAATTTACTAATAAAGCATTATTGATAAAATTACTAATAAAGAATTATTATATCATGTGTCGCTAGCGGTGATTAAGTGTCGTCATTGTTAATTGTGGGTATATGATTGATGTTTAATTGTTGTGGTAATTAGTATTCAATTGTTGCCAAACTAATTTCTTGTTATGGTTATGAGATGTCTATGCTACTAATTGCTTTGTTTGTATGCTCGTCACTTCAAAGCTTGAGCAACGGAACAATTTTGATTGAAAATCATTATCATCATGCATTGAAATCGGGTGTAATACACTACATTATACAATTTAAGCCCACGTAGTCTTGTTTTATTGCAAAAGTGTTTGAATTGAATCTTTTCCCCTTGAACATGCCTTGTTTTAGAATTTAATGAAAACTAATATGACAGTTAGATTGAGTGATGGCATTTTTTTTGTGAATAAACATGTTGTGTGTATGGTTAGAGTGAATATTCAAATGAGTTGTGACTTGTAAGGATGGTAGAAGGATACTTCTTAGAGCAAGTAGCTTCTAAATGAAGTCAAGATACTTTTAACGTGTATAGGTGCCCAGTTCATAAGAGGGGCGTAAGAATCTTTTTTGAAGTGATTTTACGACTTGTCATCTTGCAGTTGCAGGTAAGTACACGTGGTAGTTAACTCTTGCATGCATCTTGAATATGTTTTCTTTGTGTAACAATATTATACGAGTTATGTTGACTATGATTTGCTATTAAACATAATTAAGTTATTGTTTCAAGTGTGGATCAGTTTGTAGAGATGGTAGAGAATGAGTTTTGATGTCGCGAGAGTGGAATGTTGTATTATATGAGATGGAATGGGAATGATTCCTTATTCATAAGTTTTGAATTATGTTTTATGAATGAAAATGAGTCCCTTATTGATGAGATATTAAGTCGGTTGTTTATTGTGACTCCACTGGATTGGTACCCCAGTTGGTTTAGTTCCCGGACCCATGGATCATCTGTATATGGTCGTTGTACGGGGTATGATCATACTTTGCCATTGGGCGCCGACCTTGGCTGAAGTGTTGCCATGTGGGTCTTGCAAACCCCAATATGGTGGCCTCTTGCCACATAAGAGAATATATGAACTCAAAGAAGAGAAGGAAAATGGTGAAGGCATTAAGAAGTACATCAAAATGAGAAATAGTTGGAGTTGATACTTACATAGTGGAATGCCTCTTTTATCTTGTTATGTGGATCTTGATTGTTGGTCATATATATAACATGTTGTTAGTTACTGTTTTCATTGTTGATGGCTCGTCTTTGATGGCCCTACTATGACGCGTTGGTCTATGATCTTACGTTGAGCAACGGGGACATCATAGATAGACATTATAGGTGATGGAGCTTCTATGCATTGCACATGGGGGGAATGAGTGAGAGTCTTATAGTGTGCAATAATCTTATTGTTTTAACTTTAATTGTAGTATATTTCATTCAGATTGTTTATGTTTTGAGTTTGAGGCACATGTCCTCCTTTTTGTATAAGTTATCTCCATTGCGTTGTTTTTGTGGGTTGTATGATTTAAATAGTTATCGTTCTTTTTCTTTCTTCAAACTCAAGCGTTTACTTTTGAACCACGATCCATGCTTATCATGTCAACAGAGGATTAGGGGATGAACATTCCGTTGTGATATTTTTTTACAAGGCCGGTGTTGCCTCTTCTTAATTATGTTTTAGTGCGTGTTTATTTTCTTTTAGTGCGTCCAATTTCAAGGCAGATGCTGCCAAAATTTCCACACGATTTTGTTTGGAATTTTTCAATAATCCTTTTAATTAAATCAATCAAAATTTACCATTTTTCTTTCCTTTTCTTTATTTTTATTTTTATTTTATGTTAAATGTAACACCTGAATTTCTTCCATTCCCTTGCGGTTTTGGTTCCGTTTAAAGGGTCGGAAATTCAGGGATGTTACTGATTCACTCAGCTTGCACTAACATCTCATGCAACTCTCGTAGGGATGCCTTCTCTTCTTGCATATAAGAAATAACCCTTAAAAGTGTATAATCCATCATTCAAAGAATCCATGATAATGTCCATAGAAAGCTCATCAGGGAGTGAGGTGTCAAGAAGAAATTATTTTCCCTCATACCTATGAACAATTTTTACTTAGGTTTCTTCCTCGTCGAGAAAATTGTTTGTACTCTTCTTGTCCTTCTCAATGGTTAAACGAAGATTGAAAATGTTGTTCATTTGGTTAGATATAATCTACATTTAAAAAATGCAATTATTTATTTTATTAATAATGTGTAGAATGATAATCAAATTTTAATACTACATATATTTTTTCCTTATAAAAGTGATCTGAAATAAAATTAAATATCCAAAATCCTTTTTATTTAAATAGCAAACAGACTTTGGCCTAA
>NC_080059.1:15921210-15928710 GCF_026212465.1 Amaranthus tricolor | reverse complement strand
TATTATTAAGCTGTCAGTACACGTCAGTTTGAAGATAACCTCAAGATCTTGAAGTCAGGCGCTGAAAGACCAGGTCAACAGAAAATAACGGATAGGAGCCTTCTTGTTTTTGAAGATGTGTTGAGGCGTACACTATATATATGAGGCTTCCGTCCAGAACTAAGACAACATCTTGATACACCTTTTCTTACAACTTTCTATCTTGATTTAAGATTTCTCTAAGTGTTTAAAGAGTTGTAATTCTTAGTTCATCTAGCTCTTACATTTGTAATAGGCTTAAGAGTTCAAAAAGAGTTAGATTAAGTTTAATACGCCTAATCAAGAATACTTTTTAAAGTGTTCAACTTGTGAATCTCTATTGTGAGATTTGGGATTTTGCTTTTATTAAAGGGACTTGTAATACGGTTCTTCAAGGGGAAGAACGTGGTGAGAGGAGATAGTGAGATCTTCTTGGTTGTATTAAAGTCGGATTAATAAAAGGCGTTGAAATCCTACGGGTTGAAAGAGAACCCATAGGCGGGGAGTAGGTTGGTTAGAACCGAACCTCGTTAACATATCGTGTGTTATACTTTAAAGTTTATTTTTCCGCACATACGTTATAGTTTTCGAATTGGCTCAAAACTGTTCCAGAAGACAGTTTTGACAGTCTCCTCAAACTCTTGAGACAAACTGCCAGAAAAGTTTAAAAAGCCCATACTCTCTATTCACCCCCCCTCTAGAGAGTATTCAACCTCCTATTAACTTTCATTTGGTATCAGAGCTAAGTTTCACACAAAAAGATTAATATCTTGTGATGGATCCAATAGGAGAAGGGTTGTTTGCTCAAGGTCGTTCGTGTTCAAGACCTCCTTTGTTTTGCGGTACAAATTTCTCACATTGGAAAACTTTGATGAAAATGTTTGTGATTGATCAAGATATGGAGCTTTGGGAGATCATAACTAAAGGACCTAAGATTCCCATGAAAAAGGACGCTCAAGGAAATGATGTAATAAAGTCCGAGTCCGAATATTCACAAACAGATTTGGAATGGGTTTCCAAAAACTATAGAGCAATGAATCAATTATGTTGTGCTTTGAATGGTACTGAGTTCAATCGAGTTTCTTCATGTACAAGTGCTAAAGAAATATGGGACAAGTTGGTTGTGACATACGAAGGAACAAGTCAAGTAAAGGAAACAAAGATCAACATCCTCATGCATCAATATGAAATGTTCAAGATGAAAAAGGATGAGAATATAAATGAAATGTTTACTCGTTTTACTTTGATTACTAATAGTTTGAATTCTCTTGGAAAAACTTTTACTAATGCAGAAAAAGTCCAGAAGGTCTTAAGATGTCTTCCAAGATCCAGATGGGGTCCAAAAGTCACCGCCATAGAGGAAGCTCAAGACTTGAGAGTTCTATCGCTTGACGATCTCCTTGGAAAACTCACAACTCACGAACTTACCCTACATGATGATGGAGATAATGATATAATACCTTCCATGAAAAATCTTGCATTAAAGGCAAAGAAACATCATGAATCCTCAAGTGATAGTGAAGGTAGCGATGATGAGGAAGATCCATTTGCGTTAATTACAAAAGGTCTTGAAGGAATTATGAAGATGCGAAAACGATTTAAGAAATTTAAATCCAGAAATAAAGGTAAGTCTTCTAATTCTAATTCAAATTTTAAGACTAACAAACTTGCTTGTTTTGAATGTGGTTCTACAGAACATATCGTAAAGGACTGTCCTAAGAAGAAAAGGCAATCCTACAAAAAGAACAAAAACAAACAAGCGATGGTTGCAACTTGGAGTGATTCCGAAGTATCATCCGAATCTGAAAATGAAGATGGACAAGCTCATGTATGTCTTATGGCTGATAATGATGACAATGATGATTTAGATCAAAATCACAAAGAGGTACGTGAATATCTTAACACATGCACAAAAGATGAATTGGTTATAACACTCCTAAATATGTTTCAAATTGAGAAAATTTTAAAAGATGAGAAAAACACTTTGGAAGATCGAATACGTCATTATGCTGAAGGTTGTGAAGAAATTATAAATAAAAATAATTCGCTAAAGGCTGAAAAATCAAATCTTGAAAAGACTGTCAAGGTCTTGAAAGAACAGAATCTCAGTCAGACTAAACAGCTTATTGATCTTAAAAATGAGAACAATGATCTTGAAGCCAGGATCAAAACCTTGAAACTGGAATCTGAGAAAAATCTACAAGCATTAAACAAGCTTAATGAGTCTACATCTAAACTCACTAAAATGCTTACACAACAAAAATCAACTAGTGATAAACGTGGTATTGGTTATAATCATGTTACACATAACTATAAGAGTAAAACCACATTTGTAAAAGGTGCAAATAAACATAAACGTACTCCTACTTGCACATTTTGTTGCAAAGAAGGACATATAAGATTTGCATGTCCTTACAGACGTAAAGATGATTATATTATCAAGAATTCCTTTCCTTTTGAATTACGTGAACAGATAAAGCAAATATGGGTTCCTAAAGGAACAAGACCACCCAACATGGTCTATCCCGAATATGGTTCCAAATTTGTCACTTGGATAGCCAAGTAAGGTTGAGAAAGGTTATTTTCTTTTGTTTTGTAGGATAAACAAAAATGGATTCTAGATAGTGGATGCTCGAGGCATATGAGTGGTAAAATATCTTTATTTTCTGAAATTAAAGAAAAATGCAATGGCTCAATCACCTTAGGAGATAAAGGTAAATGCAAAATTTTAGGCGTTGGTAAAATTGGTAAGAATCCATCTAAAACTATTGACAATGTCTATTTAGTTGAAGGTCTAAAATTTAATTTGCTAAGTGTGTCTCAACTATGTGATAAAGGTAATGAAGTAATTTTTGACAAAGAAAAATGTGTTGTTAAAAATCCTAATACTGGAGATACTCTCATTACTGCTCTTAGAAATGATAATGTTTATGCTTTACATACTAACGAAATTGCAGTGCAAAATTTCAAGTGTTTGAAAGCTATTACAGATAATCCAAAACTTTGGCATAGACGTCTTGGCCATATCAATACTCACACCATGCTGAAGTTGGTAAGTAAAGATTTAGTTAAGGGGCTTCCAGCTCTTGACTATAAACAATGTTCTATTTGTGACGCATGCATTAAAGGTAAACAAGTAAGAAGTTCATTTAAACCGAAAAAAATGGTAAGTACATCAAGACCATGTGAACTATTACATATTGATTTATGTGGACCAATGCGTGTACGGAGCATAAGAGGTAAATCTTATATACTAGTTATAGTTGATGATTATTCTAGATTTACGTGGGTTGATTTTCTAAAGGATAAAAGTGAAGCCTTGAAACCGTTTTCAAGACGTTTTAAAGAGATGCAAACTCAACTGAACCTTCCAATAGTCTCGGTTAGAAGTGACCATGGAAGAGAGTTTGATCAATTAGGCTTTGACTCCTTTTGTGAAAAATATGGTATAACCCATAACTTCTCAGCTCCTAGGACACCTCAACAAAACGGTGTAGTTGAAAGGAAAAATCGAACTTTAGAAGAGATGGCAAGAACAATGCTTATTGAAAATGGATTAGCTAAACACTATTGGGCTGAAGCTGTTAACACAGCTAATTATGTCTTAAATAGATGTCTTATAAGACCCATACTTAAGAAAACTCCTTATGAGTTATTCAAAGGAAGAAAACCGAATATAGCATACTTTAGACCATTTGGTTGTAAATGTTTTATTCATAATAATGGTAAAGATAATTTAGGAAAATTTGATGCTAGAAGTGATGAAGGTACATTTCTTGGATACTCACTTAATAGTAAAGCTTATCGAGTGTTAAACAAACGTACAGGTATAGTTGAAGAAAGTATACATGTTGTTTTTGATGAATCCGAAATTGCAACTTTAAGTGAAGGTTTTAAAGAGTTAAACCTTAATAAACATTTTGATGATTTAAGTGATGATGAACTGGATATTAAAAATGCTAATGCAGTTAAAAAGATTAACATGCAGGATACCATACAAAGTATTGAGGATGAAGGAAAACAGGTTGTTAACATTGAAGACTCACAGTCTGATCTTGAGACCCAACCTCAAGAACTTGAGATAGTTCCAGAACATTCTGTTTTGGGTACACCAATTAGAAATATCTCAAATGAAGTAAGTACAAGTTCATTAAATGAAAACACACCATCCATACTACGAAGAAGAACTAGAAAGTCATATCAACATCCTCCGGAGAACATTATAAGTGATCCAAACAAAGGTACGCAAACTCGATCCTCTCTTAAGAATCTATGTGCATTTTCTGCTTTTGTTTCTCTCATAGAACCTAAAGATGTTAAAGAAGCATTACAAGAACCAGAGTGGATCATTGCAATGCAAAATGAATTAAATGAATTCGAAAGGAATAAAGTTTGGGATCTAGTTGAAAGACCTCCAGATCGTACTATTATTGGAACAAGATGGGTCTTTCGAAATAAACTCAATGAGGATGGAGATATTGTAAGGAATAAAGCAAGACTGGTAGCTCAAGGCTATAATCAAGAAGAAGGAATAGATTATGATGAAACTTTCGCACCTGTGGCAAGGTTAGAATCTATCCGTATTATGCTTGCTTTTGCTTCATACATGAATATTAAACTATATCAAATGGATGTTAAATGTGCATTCTTAAATGGATACTTGCAAGAAGAAGTATATGTTAAACAACCACCCGGCTTTGAAAATTCTGATCTACCTAATCATGTGTTCAAACTAAATAAAGCATTATATGGCTTGAAACAAGCTCCAAGAGCTTGGTATGACAGATTTAGCTCACATCTACTTGAAAATGAATTTCAACGAGGTAAAATTGATAAAACTCTTTTCATTAAAACTAAAGGAAAAGATATTCTAGTTGTTCAAGTATATGTTGATGATATATTGTTTGGAGCTACTAATGATTCTTTGTGCAAGGAATTTTCTGAGATTATGTGCAAAGAGTTTGAAATGAGCATGATGGGAGACTTAACATTCTTTCTTGGACTACAAATAAAGCAAAAGAAAGATGGCATATTTATTTGTCAAAGTAAATATGTTAGAGATTTATTGAAAAAGTACAATATGGATCAATGTAAAGAGGTTAATACGCCTATGAGTACAACACTAAGTTTGGACCAAGATATAAATGGTAAGAGTGTTGATCAAAAGACTTAAAGAGGTATGATTGGTTCTTTATTGTATTTAACCGCTAGTCGTCCTGATATCATGTTTAGTGTTTGCTTATGTGCTCGTTTTCAAGCTAACCCAAAAGAATCTCACTTAACAGCAGTTAAGAGAATCTTTAGATATTTATATGGGACTAAAGACTTTGGTCTATGGTACCCTAGCTGTGGAAATTTTAGTTTGATTGGTTTTTCAGATGCTGATTATGCTGGATATAAAGTTGATAGAAAAAGCACCTCAGGATCGTGTCAGTTCTTAGGAAATTCATTGATCTCTTGGTATTCTAAAAAGCAAAATTCAGTTGCTTTATCTACAGCTGAAGCTGAATACATAGCTGCCGGTGCATGTTGCTCTCAAATTTTATGGATTGCTCAACAACTTAGAGACCTTGGAATTGATTTCAAAGGCATACCAATAAGATGTGATAATACAAGTGCAATTTGTATTACAAAGAATCCTGTGCAACATTCTCGTACAAAACACATTGAGGTACGTCACCATTTTATAAGGGATCATGTTGAAAAAGGTAATATTTCTTTATCTTTTATATCTACTGAAAATCAATTAGCGGATATATTTACAAAACCTTTAAGTGCTGATCGTTTTGCTTATATACGTATGGAACTTGGCATGCTAAATGACGTTGCATGAATTAAGGGGGAGTATTATCAAAGAATATCATCAAAGAATATTATCAAAGAATAATATCAAAGAATAATGGCATATGAGTAAAAGGATTGAAACGATAATTACTTAAATACCAAGTATGTATTAAGGGGGAGCATTACGTATTATTATGATTATATATGTGTTTATGCATATTTTTGAGAATTGAAAATTTGATTTCAATTTCTTAAAAAATTATTATTATTTGTTTTATAAATATGGGATTTATAATTGAATACCTTTAATTAATAAAGGATATTTAATTGTTTCGATTAGTTGTGAACATCATCAATGCGTTAAAATTGTGTTCATTATTTTGGTTAATAAATTCAATTAATCTCATAATTGTATTTCCACTGATTCACGGTTGAAAACCAAAATCAAATGCTTGTTCACCATGATGCACAAACCGGTCAAGCTTCACACACACACACACCCTTTGCATTCTCTTGTGTTGTCAAATCAATCAATTTAATGAAAGTACAAATGCATGTACTATACTCCTTTAAAAGAGAGTAAAACGCTTTACTCATTCATTTACTCACAAAATCTTTTTCTGATTTTCTCTCAAAACCGTCTCTTTCACTTTCCCTTTCAAGCTTTTCACATTCTACTTCAATGGCACCTAAAAGAAGGATGAGTAGATCCTCTTCAAAATCCGAAAAAGGAGAATCATCTAAATCACAAATGGCTGAACCTATAACCCCTGTTGTTTCACCATTACACACTTTTGATGTTCCTAAACAATGGTTCGAAAATCATACTGCTTATGGGAGATGGGTTGATATTTTTCGACAAAGATTACTTTCCTTTGTTGATATACTTGATTATAATTTCTTTCTGTTTGAAGACTTTGAAATAATCTCTGTTTTTATTCAATCTACTCCTGGTATGTTATTAAGTCCTGGTTCTACTACCTATCCAACTCTTGTGAAAGTTTTCTATTCAAACTTATCTTTTGTTATGATTAAAGGAGAACATGCTTTAAGAAGTTTTGTTAAGGGTCAAGAGATTGTGATTTCAAAAACCCTAATGAATGACATTTTCAAATTTTCTCATAAATCTGATGATCAAACTCCTAATATTTTGGCGTTACAAAATGCTAGGGATATGTTCATACTTGAATCTTATTCTGATTTCTCTTCTACTAAACAGTTAACACATAATGCTTTGAATTTAAATGGTAAACTGTTACACTACATTCTTGTAAGAACCGTTTTCTCTCGCAATACTTCTTGTGAATTGGTTACTGATGCTCATCTTATACTGATGTGGAAGATTGCTTCTCTGAAAAATGTTGATTTTTCTTCTATTATTTTCTCCACAATGCGATTTTGTTGCTCACATTCTCGCAATTGCTCTCTTCCTTATGCCAATCTTTTAACATTGATCTTTGATCATTTTAATCTACTCTCTGATTTAGAGGAAGTGGATTGTTCTGGTCCAATTTCATTATCTACTGAAATTCTTCCGCCTCTTGGTATTTTCAAAGTGGATGGCAAATATGAGTTGTACTCAAATTTGTCTTCAACTGATAAAGAGGATCTTCAAAAGATTCATGATAAGCGGCTTACACGTCTTGAACCTCATATCAAGGAACACACCACTCTTTCCCGACTTCAGTCTCTAGATTT
>NC_080059.1:15829135-15919135 GCF_026212465.1 Amaranthus tricolor | reverse complement strand
TGTGTTGAGAAGTTCCCGATAAGACTGAAAGGTAAGTTCTAAAGATTTTTCATTAGGCTACACACAGAATTACCTTTAGAGGCCCTAAGGGAAATAAACTAACCTACCAAGAAACTACTTTCGAACCACCAAAGACCAAGCTTATCTCCGCCTTAAATCTCCATACCCATCTTAGAAAAGGCTACCCCATATATTTGTGCCATGTAAAGGACACGAGCATGAAGGAGGACAAGTTAGGAGAGATACCTGTAGTTAAGGAGCTTGTTGATGTGTTTTATAGATGAGATTCCAGAGATGCCACCTGTGAGGGAGTTAGACTTCAAGATTGATTGAGTTCCGGGAACAGGACCCATTTCAAAGGCACCTTATAGGATGGCGCCTGTCGAGTTGCAAGAGTTGAAGGTACAATTTGAAGATTTATTGGATAAAGGATATATAAGACCAAGTGTATCACCTTGGGGAGCCCCAGTATTCTTTGTCAGGAAGAAAGATGGACATGGAGACTATGTGTTGATTATAGGGATTTAAACAGTGTGACGGTGAAGAATAAATATCCACTTCCTAGAATTGAGGATTTATTTGATCAACTTAGGGGTGCAGGAGTAATTTCAAAGATTGATTTGAGATCAGGTTATCATCAATTACGAATTGCAGAAGAGGATATAGCCAAAACAGCTTTTCAAACAAGGTATGGCCATTATGAGTTAACTGTCATGCCCTTTGGACTCACTAATACGCCTGCTGTCTTTATGGACCTTATGAATAGGACTTTTCAGTCTTATTTGAATAAGTTTGTTATCGTTTTTATTGATGATATTTTAGTATACTCCATGAATCGCGAAGAGCATAAGGTTCATTTGAGGAAAGTTTTGGAGATCTTAAGAGAGAATAAGTTGTATGCTAAGTTAACAAAATGTGAATTCTGGTTGGAAAAAATAGCATTTTTAGGGCATGTAATTACAAAGGATAGAGTAGCGGTAGATCCCTCAAAGGTTCAAGCGGTAATGAACTGGCCTCCACGCACTAACGTGACAAAAGTGAGAAGTTTCTTAGGTCTAGCCGGATACTATAAGAGATTTGTGAGGAATTTCTCAAGAATCGCTCAGCCTATCACTAATTTGATGAAGAAGAAAACTAAGTTCCAATGGGATGAGAAGTGTGAAACAACTTTCCAAGAGTTGAAATCAAGGCTTACTTCTGCTCCTGTGCTGCCCGTACCAAATGAAAGCGGAGAATATGAGGTTTATATAGACACATCTAAGAATGGACTAGGTTGTGTGTTGATGCAAGATGAGAAAGTGGTAGCATATGCTTCACGACAACTCAAGCCGCATGAGAAGAATTACCCCACACATGACTTAGAGTTGGGAGTTGTAGTCTTTGCATTGAAAATCTGGAGACATTATTTATTTGGAGTAGAGTGAAAGATTTATACTGATCACAAGAGTTTAAAGTTCTTGTACACTCAAAAGGAGTTGAATATGAGACAAAGACGATGGTTGGAACTCATTAATGATTATGATCTGGATTTGAAGTATTGTGAAGGAAAGGCAAACAAAGTAGCTAATGCTCTAAGTAGGAAGTCAAGTCATACAATGAATGTTCTAAGTAGGAAGTCAAGTCATAGAATTGGTAGAGAATGGATATGTGAGTACTCAATTTAATAGAATGACGATTGAATCCGATATTTTTGAGGAAATTAAAGTGAAGCAAGTTACGGATAACTAGTTATTTAAGTTGAAGAAGTTGAAGGAGGATGGTCAAGCACCTGAGTTCGAAAGTGATGAAATTGGCATAATGAAGTATAAAGGAAGATGGTGCATACCACATGATAAGGACCTTAAGACTAAGATTATGACTGAAGCCCATAATTCCCCATACTCAATACATCCTGGTGATGATAAGATGTACAAGGATCTTAAGAAGAACTTTTGATGGCCCAAATATGAAGCGTGAAGTTGCAGGCTTTGTGGTGAAGTGTCTAACGTGACAGAAGGTGAAAATTCAACATATGAAGCCGGGGGGAAAATTACAACCATTAGAAGTACCTGTATGGAAATGGGAATCGATTTCGATGGACTTTGTAGTAGGTTTTCCAAGGTCAAAAACAGGGAACAATGCCATATGGGTGATAGTGGATCGATTAACAAAAACAGCAAGATTTGTAGCTATGAAGAATACTTAGACAATGTAATAGATGCCAGACGCGTATTTTCAGAAGGTTGTGAGATTGCATGGTGTGCCTAAGAACATTGTATCGGATAGAGATCTGAGATTTCTGTCCAAATTTTGGAAGATGCTACAAGAAGCAATGGGCACGATACTAAAGTTCAGTACTGCATTTTATCCAGCAACAGACGGTCAAACAGAGAGAACGATTCAAACTCTTGTGGATTTGTTAAGAGCATGTGTTATGGAGTTTAGTGGATCATGGGAGGATAACTTGATGTATGTATAGTTTCTTACAAAATGGTTTTCATTCTAGCATAGGATTGGCACCTTATGAAGCTCTATATGGGAGAAAGTGTAGGAGTCATATATGTTGGGATGAGGTAAATGATTCGATGGGACTAGGACCTGAAATGTTTGAAGAGACTACAAAGAAGGTTAAGATGATTCAAGAACGTATGAGGGGTGCGCAAGATCGTCAGAAGTTGTATGCAGACAAAGGGAGAACATTAGAGTTTGAAGTAGGTGAAAAAGTTTTGCTCAAAGTTTCACGAACCAAGGTGTCATGAGATTTGGTAGGAAAGGTAAGTTGAATCCTCGTTTTATAGGTCCTTATGAAGTATTGGAACGAATTGCGGAAGTAGCCTATACATTAGCCTTACCTATGAACCTTACCAAAGTCTATAATGTCTTCCATGTATCCCAACTCTGAAAATATGTTCATCACCCTTCCCATATCATACAACCTGAAACCATTGAACTTGATGAAACCGTTACCTTTGAAGAAAAACTAATAAAAATCCTTGATACTAAAACAAGATGTACCCGGAACAAGGAAATTAAATTGGTTAAGATATTATGGACGAACCAACAAACTGAAGAAGCAACATGGGAAACCGAAGTTGATATGAGAAAGCGATACCCCGAACTTTTCGAACAGGTACGTTTGAGTTTCAAGGACGAAACTTCATTAAACAGGGGGTTATGTGAGTCTATCAAACCGTCCAATTTTCTTTTAGTACTTTAGTATTTAACTTTAAGTTCGAGGACGAACTTTTGTTTTAAGGGGGAATGCATGACATTTGTTGTTTTAAAAAAAAATAAATAAATAAATAAAATAGTAATAATAAATATATAAAATAAACAAATTTTAGATTTTTTTTTTAAAAAGAGGGGGTTTTTGCAAAAACTAATTCACTACTTCAACTTCCATCCCCATTAACAAATAACTTCCTACTTCTCCTTCTAAATCTTATAACTAACCTCATTTACTCACTATAAATTAAGCCAATTACCCTAAATTCATTAACATATCATTACTCACTCTCTTTTTTTCCTACAAACTACTTCCTCCATCTTATTGCTTAAAATTCAATCAAGAAAAGGAAAGATTTTGATATTAAAGGTATGAACTTCATCTATTTGTTAGGGGTTTTTATATTCAAAACAAAAAAAAATTATGCTACTAATTGAAAAACAACCATCTTTTTATTTGAAGAATGAAAAATAAATAAATAAATAAATAAATAAATAAATAAATATATATATATATATATATATATATATATATATATATATATATATAAATATATATATATATATATATATATATATATATATATATATATATATATATATATACATATATATATATATATATATATACATATATATATATATATACATATATATATATATATACATATATATATATATATATATACATATATATATATATACATATATATATATATATATATATATATATATATATATACATATATATATATATATATACATATATATATATATATATATATACATATATATATATATATATATACATATATATATATATATATATATATATACATATATATATATATATACATATATATATATATATATATATATATATATATATATATATATAAAATTTTTCTGACCTTAGTTTTCCGGCGATACGACGGTCACCAGGATACCACCGGCGTGCGACGACGGCCACCGGAGCCATCGCTCGCTGGCAGCCAACCCTTCTTCCTTCTCCCTTTCTCCTCTCTCTTCTTTTCCTTCTCCCTTTCCTCCATATTATTATTTTAATAATAATTTTAAATGCGATTAAATTTGGGAGAAAAATATTATGATATCAATATTGCAATTGAATATTATTGAGATATATTTATTCGAAAAATTTATGATCATAAAATAAAATGTATAATGTATGTTAGATTGTATATTTGTGTGCTCGCGACTAATTATTAAAATATATCAAATCACATAAAGTGTAACACGAGGGAAATGAAGCTCTTATATTTGTTGTGATCCAAGTATAAGGGTGATGAACAGGTTGCCCTGTTTGGTTAGTGTAGCTGCCGACATGTCACTAGAGGAAAAAACCACATTTGCTGCATAATATATGCTGCGGTTTTACAAAGAAGCAGCTTAAAATTATTTTTGAAAAAAATTACTTAAATATATGTTGCGATTTTCCCGTTGCCCGCAACAATTAATTGAACATTCACATGTGTATGCTGCGGTTTTCCCGTTGCCCACAGCAATTAATTGAATTTTCACAGTATATGCTGCGGTTGTTCTTAGCCCGCAGCAAATAAGCATTAAAAAACCCGCTTTTTAACGTTATACCCTTAAACCCACACGAAGAATTTTCATAAAACACTCGAAAAACATACCGTTTCATCTTCTTCTTCACGCTGCTACTTCTTGTTTCATAAACCCAAGGCTGTAACTGCTACTTCTTGTTCACTCGAAAAACCCATTGAAATTCATTGAAACCCACGACATTTTTTTGTTAACTGCTACTTCTTATTCATAAACCCACGGCTGTAACTGTTCATAAACCCACGAAATTAAGGTATTTTTCATCTTTTTAATTTGTTAAACATTTAAGTTTTGCAAGATATTCATGAAAACACTCGAAAATTAGGGCAACTCTTTTTATACTAATTTTGTTTCTCTGTTTTTTGTTGTAGATAACATAACTCACGAAATCAAGGTAATTATATTTATTTTACTAATTTACAAGTTCATATCTTTATTGTTTAACATGTAATTTAGTAATTTATTAGTACTAAATATATCGTTTTATTTGTGAACTTTACATTATTCAAGTTTATGTCATTAGTTTGTTAAATATTTGTGTAATTTTTTAAAAATGTGGTTTATTGTTATACTTATGTCTTTAACTATTATAATTAGAATATGATTTTATTTACAATGTAGTGCTTAATATTGAAGTATGAAGTATAGAATTATAATATGAAGTATGTATATTTAGGGTTAAATAGATTTGGTATAAATAAGTATATATTTTTAGGGTTAAATATGTTTGGTATAAATAAGTGCATATGTTAAAAGTTGTTATTAATTTTGTTTTGAATTAATTAATCGCACTAATTAAGATGACAAAAGATTGTTCTTGGATGTATGGAAGCATTGAATCGTCAAAATTTATTGATGGCGTATTAGAATTTTTAGTATTGCGGTTGAACATCAAGTTAGGACGGGGGGAGTTAGCTTTTATTGCCCATGTGTCACTTGTGGCAATGTATCAAAAGTAGATAGTGTTCATATCATACTTCGACGTAGGTTTAGGCCTTAATATCATGTTTGGGTTTGGCATGGTGAGGAGGGATTTTATAAAGAGAAAAGTGTTGTTGAGGACGTCAATAATGTGGTTGATGTAAATGAGGATGTAGTAGATCATGTTGATGGGTATGAGACAGATGAAGAGAATGTCGATGAGGATGTGGATCGTGTTGATGAGATGATAGAGGGAGTCGAGGATGAGTTAGGAAAATGTCCTCGTGTTTTTGACTTGTTGACAGAGGCTTCTCAAAAGCCTTTGTACCCTGGATGTACAAAGTTCACCAAACTAACAACAGTATTGACAATTTTCAACATTAAGTCAAGTTCAATTGGAGTGACGCTAGTTTCACAATGTTATTAGAAGCGTTAGGTGAGATGTTTCCTGAGGGAAATGAACTTCCAAAGTCGACATATTATGCCAAAAAGCTCATGTGTCCTTTCGGCTTAGAGTACCAGAAGATTCATGCGTGTCCAAATGATTGTGTATTGTATCGGAATGAAAACGAGAACTTAGAAGAGTGTCCTAGGTGTGAGTTATCGCGCTACAAGCATAAAGGGGTTCGGGATGCTAAAGGGCCCCGGCTAAGGTAATGTGGTATCTTCCAATAATACCTAGATTCAAGCGCTTGTTTTCTATAAAAAAAGATGCGTTAAATTTGAGGTGGCATGCAGATTGCGTGAAGAAAGGTCACTTGCTCACACATCCATTGATTCTCTGGAGTGGAAGAGTATTGATAGGTTGCATAAGACTTTTGGGGATGAGGTTCGTAATTTAAGGCTTGGACTGTGTACGGATGGAATGAACCCATTCGGCAATCTTAGTTCTCAACATAGTACTGTTAGTGTACGGATGGAATGAACCCAAAGTGGCATTCGTGTTGCAGAAGATGGGAGCACCCACTGTAGACTTGGCAAACCTGATTGTCGAGGATCAGTAAAGTCAACATGGGGATCCTAACACTTCGGTCGAGCCAACACCCGAGCCCATTACCCTTGTAGCACCCCAGCCCATTACTATCCCTAAAAGGAAAAATCCTACACCAGAGACCATGAACTCCGTTGCTCAAAATTCGGAGCCAACTCCCAAGCTAGTGGTAAAGGTACATAGGTTTTAAATCTATAAGCACTTATTAATTCAAATTGCAACGTGTTTTAATATTTTATTATGATGCTTATTGTAACCGCCTCGAATTATGAAGGCAAAACACTAACTGGAATTTAGTATTAATCAAGCGGAAGCTTACTTTTGCCAACACAACTAAGGCGTTACTTAAAGGTCAAACCAATATCCAAGCAATATAACGGAAGTCTTAACTGTCCAAAATATAGGAAATTTACAACCAAATCGAAATATGTCCAAAGTTCAAATTACATCCTTAAATTAGTCTAAATCTAAACTAATAGTCTCTCAAATACAATAAAGAGATCTAAACAAAAGGGGAGTCACACTCCAACTCGGGTTCAACTTCTGCTCGCATATCCATTCTCCGTCGAGGTGCCATAGGGGTTTACTCTAAAAACAAAACCATTGGAAAAACATACAAAGCATAGTATCAGCAAAAAGGCTGAGTATAAACACACTGGTGTCCGTCAAACAAGTTATTAAAATCTTTTTTTTGAAATATGCTTTTTCATTTGATAAATCATATTATGATTCAAATCCAGTTCAATAGCTCTATAGTAATTTTAAATTCTTATTTTTCATCATAAATCATAAAATCTCAATAGATACAAATCAATTTCAAACTCATATCATAAGTTTACATGGGTACTCTGTGAGTCATCCTGTGACTCATTTGGTAGTCAGTCTACCGTCCGCGACATCTCTGGCAAGTGTAACACAATGGTATTGTGAACAATACGCGCTCAACATTGGTGAGCCGTTTAATCATGCACACGACATTTGTTGTGGCATATGTACCCGCCATTTAGGCTAAAACATTTTTTTGTTCATAATATATATCTTGTAATTTTAATAGCATTTGAAAGTCAAAAATATTAACTTTTTTCCATATGATAAACATCTTTTATTTGCACATAGCAAAACATACTTTATTTGCGACTTAGCAAAATCAAATCTTAATATTTCCCACATTGGTAAAACATGCTTAGCATATCATATCATTAAACATAACCTTTGTATTATATTGGGGCATCACTAGCATGTATGGAAATGCATCGTAACAAAAAGTAATTAAAGTTCAATACTATTTTTTTTTTAAGGAAACCACTAAAATGTTTCGTTTCAATCCTTCTTAGAGTAAATATAACTTAAAAGGGTTTTGAAATTCATTCAAAACAACTAGTTTATGATTCATAAGTCTATAAAATCATTACGACAGAAGATTTCATAAAACACTATTTTCTTAAATACGAGATAGTTTTGTCGGTAATAAAATCGATAATTGATTTACAAAGTACATATGAATTCTCCAACAAGGCCCAAATTAATCAAGTCATTATAATACCTTATTTAAAATGAATATAAGGTTGTCCCATCATATTATAATTGGTTATGCGAATTTATAACGATCTTACAATTATTTTCGACAATTTGGGTATTTACCGTTATTTAAATGGTGTCTTATATCAGTAAAAATTATAAACCATCTAATTTAAACTTAATTTATACTATGAGGCAGTAGGTTATTAATATAATTATAAATTTTTTATATAGGTCTATTTTTACCCAAATTTAATTAACAATATTACACTTTTTAATAAATAAATATTTTCTATAAATTTGATAAATTAGTAAATAATTAATAATTTATTTTATAAAATTATACCAAAGTACCAGAAGTCATATAACATATTTATTAGGCTATTTGAACTTATAAAACTCATGTATGATGTTTTATTATTTTGTATAGACATTTTATCGATAAATAGAATAAAATAGGTTTTAAATTATTTGAGTCCGAATAAAATATTATAAAACTTATATCATTTTCCAGAAGCTATTTTAAGGGGTATAAAATTTTAAATAACCATTAAAAATCGTGTGGAGTATTTTTAATAATTAATATCGTTATTTTACCGATAAACCGAATAAAATTTATTTAAGTCCATATCTGATCACGAAAATCCATATCAATTTTTGAACATGTATCTACTGTTTATATAAGTGTCTCATAAAATTTTCATGTCCAAAAGACGTCATTTATTATTTATTTTATATTTTACCGTTTTCAAACTTACCGATTATTAATAACCGAGTAAAAATTATTAAGGTCCTTAAATGTCAACGAAACCTTTCCAAACTTTTACCAATTTTACCTACTGTCCATATGAGTATGTGATAAAACTTTCGTGTCCATATGTCTTTGTTTGGTAATTATTTTATATTTTAACATTTTACAATTCACCATTAAACAATTTAACGATTATTAAAAAATTATAAAAAAAATTCCAAACTAAATATATTCTGGCCAAATCTTGTTGGAGACATTATAATATGTTTTTATTAATTATTTTTGATGATGAAGAGTTCATCTAATACCATGTTTTATAATAAGAGTATTTAACACCTTAAAATCCATTAAAATATCAATTTAACGAATGATCTCAACAAAAAGTATCCAAGAAACTTTCTTAACATATAGCTACTATAAATTTCTTTTAAAATGAATTTCATATATTTTCAAATTCATATAATCATTTCCATCAAAATAACTTTCATAAAGTAGTGTTAAACATGCCTTTAAACATACAATAATTTATAAAATCAACATGCGTGATGCCCACAATAATAATACATGTAATAAATTATTCTATACTCAAATTTATCATTTTCACATCATTTTTCAAGATTTAAGAACTTCACTTTGGGAATTTATTATTTTTTTAAAAAAAACAAGTTTATACACAAACTTTCCCAACTTGTTCTTAAATCCTTTAAAAATCACCCCATTTAACATACCTCGACTCCAAGCCTATATAATTATTCCGTAAGCTCGTACGCGTTCTTAGAAGTGGTTCTAACTTGTCCTTGCCCTTCAAGTTTCAACTCCAACTCTTCAACTAAACATATTGCATTCATCCAAAAAAAATCAATAATAATTTTGGATTTCTAACATGAACTTAACTTGTCCTAGTTAGAGTTGTTAGACTAATACTTGTGATGATTTTAACATATTTGGAGTATACTTATTATGTTGAGCAACATACTTAGCTAAGTCCCATAATTTTACTTGAATCCTTTAAGTAAAAAAATTTATATGTTTGTTAAAATACATCTTACTTTCTATTATGGCCCTTTTTTTATAGATTTATGAATGATGATTTTCTTAGTTTAGAGATAAAATACTCATTTTATAATGATCTTAGTTTATAAAAAGATTCATGTAAAAAAATATGTTTTACATGAACAAGTTTTAACAAAAACTAGTGGAATAAAGAAATGAACATAACTTACTCTATACTTGGTGGATTTCTTCAAGTTTGGTGTCTATGGAAAGCTCTTAAGATGAAGATTTTTTTTATGGGAGATTTGAGTTTATAAACATTAATTTTCAGAAGTTTTAGATGGGTTTTTGAAGAAGATTTGATGAGAAAAGAAAGTGTTTTGGTTATTGAAAGTTTGAAGGATTCTAGTGTTTGTTCATGGATGAACTTGGGAGCAATGTGTTGGGGTTTATGGCTGAATAATTATTCAAAAAATAGAGTGTTTTTGCTTCAAATACTTGCCTCTTGCATGCTTGTAATGATGCACAAGCTTTGGGTAGAACAAAAGGGGTTCTTGGGTAGAGTTTTTAGCTTGTGTATTTAAGTATACAAAGGGCTAGAAGGTGGAGTAGGACAGCTTTAGCATGGCTGGTTGGGGTTGTTTTTTGGTGATTTCTGTCCATCATTTGATTTATTATAGTGTAGGGAAGGTTTATCTAAGATAGTTTAAGGTTTGGGTAAAAATTGTTGTACATGTAACAAGTTATGTAACTTGTACTTCATATTTAAAAATCACTTGTATATGTGTGAATTATTTAATTTACTCCCATCATGGTTACATAATATGCTTGGTAATAATAAAAAAACATTTTCGAACTATTATGGGTAGTTACTCAACTTTAAGTTTTACCTCCAAAGTTTACGTTACTTGTTACGATTCGTAATCACGTTACGAATTAACAAGTTTCTAATCATTGTAGAGATTTTTCAAATTACTACCATCACTAATTAAATTATAATTAGTAACGAACAAATATATAAGGAAAATTAGGCGCTAAAAACGACTAATGAAATCTCCTAATAATACGACTGTTTCACTTATTATACTAAACGAAAAAGTTTTCAAGAGGCGACTCCTTGTTCTCTTTTGTTGCCTCAGTTAGGTGTTGCTAGTGATGGCGGTTGCATATGGTGTGGCACAGCCAACCAAAGAGGGCCAAATAGTGCATTCCATGCCTGTTACAAGTGGCTAGTGTGACAGTGGAAACTATTCTAAAGGGGTTTGAAGATTTCTCACTCCCGGTTCCAATGCCAGAATGGAGCACTGAGAAACTATCAGACACCCTAGGTAGTTTCGTCACATGGCCATACGCTTGGGTCCGAATCACTACCATCGTAATAATCATTTGTATCTTATTTATTTTTTTATTTTAATTGCATGCTTACACTAATTTAATTATATAAATTGAAATAGCAAAAGAGTACAAAGGGCTCTAGGAGAAAGATCGGCTCCTCATCAAAGGTGTCAAATGGGTCAAAGTCGATGGCAATCACTCTAATTTTGACTGATGCGGAGCTAAAAGATCTCTCTCAAGATTGCAAATGGCTGCACACATGTGCATCTCCCATGCGTGAGGAGGACCCAATCGTTCTAACCCTGCAGAAGGAACCAATTCTCCTTTATTGAGTGCCCATTTGTAATTATTGGTCCTAGTGACATTGGGCAATTTTTGAGAGGAGAAATGTTGAATGTAGCTCTTATCCATGTCTACATGAGGGGATGTTCATTATCTTAAAATTTAGGCATTATTGTTTAATTGTTTTAATAACCGAATTACTGACAAAATTTTCTTATTCGTGAGTTTAGTGCGGCTTACGAGGAGCTAAATTCTTGCGAACCTCCAATAAAAATTGGATGGTTTTGTCCTGAGTCAATTTCGGGTACTAAAAGCGTAAATTATCCAAATGGCGTCAAAGCATACATTGAGACTGCTTTGAATAATTTCCTTGCATCTAAACACATGTTCATTCTGGCTACATATGTGGAAGAGTAAGCTTTATTTTTGAAATTGAACTTATCTTTTGATTTTTAAGTTCACATAATCTCTAATTTTTTTGATTTTAAATTTGCGTTTGTAGTTTGCATTGGATACTTTTGGTCATGTCCTTTAACGAACACTACACGTCTTCGACTCATTACAAAAAGCTCAAAGCCCGCCTCGTAACACAAAATTCAAAGCCTTGTTGAATGCCACTAGTGGAAAGAAACGTATTTGCTGCTTATCATTTGCTGCGCTTTTTGCATATACGCAGCAAAAAATAGGAAAAAGAACAAGAAAAAAAACATTAATTGCTGCGGTTCTATGCCTTGACCGCAGCAAATACTCAGTTGAACACTTAATTGCTGCGGTTTGTTACTTGCCCGCAGCAAATATGTCTTCCAATTGCTGCGGTTAATTGAATGCCCGCAGCAAATACCCATTTCAAGCTTTTCTATTTTGCAGGAAACGCACTAATTGTTGCGGTTAACATTGGCCCGCAGCAAATAACCGTTGGAATAATTAAAATAAACCCGACATTTTAGAAACTCGACTACATACGTATACACAGAACACTTTGCTTTTAAACGTTAACCTCTCAAACCCATTGAAAAAATGCTTTATCTTCATCTTCATATGCTTCGTTCCTCTTCTTCATCTTCACAAACGTAACGTACAGCAGTTTCTTCAAAGTCGTTCTTCATCTTGTTGGCCTCTTAAGGTTTTGATGATGACTTCACTTTTAAATAAACAAACATATTTTTAGAGATTGTTTTGTAGGTATATATCCGATTTAGTTTGAATCGTTGATGAAGCCTATGACTTGGTTCGTGGAAGATGTACATGTCTTAATATGTCCAAGATGTTAGATAAGTGTTATAATGTTCTAAGTAGACGTACAGTCTATTGTTCCTAAAATGAACATTCTGACTAAAGTTGAAGCTGGAGACAGTACGTTGTTCCTACGTAGCAGGTCTGGAAAATAACATCGACTGGAAAATTGCGAATTAATTATTTTCTGTTTTTAAGTTGATGTAATGGGTTAGAATTTATTTAATTGCTTAAATTAATTAGTAAGTTAATTGGCAAATCTATTTTTAGGTTTTCTAAAAATAGCCCAAGACTTTTTCTTCATTAGATTTAGATCTCCTATTTTTTAGGATCTTATGTTTTTAACTCCTATGCTATTTTTAGCATTAAGGAAACTGGTTTTTCTTTGAGCAAATAACAGCCGGACACTTTCTTAATTCCACCACCTTTTGTTTTGAGAACGTGGGGAAGTGGAGGTATGTGTGAGATAGTGGACGTTATGCTTATGGTAACTGCTGGCTGTTCCCACTATAAATAGAAGGGACTTTGCTCGAACCAAAATTAATCCAAGAGAATCCAAGAGAAAAAAAGGAGTGTCCATTAAAGGAAGATCATCTTAAGAAAAATATTTTCAGTTTTCCAATGCCAATTAATTTATTATATTTTTCTTAAGTAATTATTTTAATTTTTAATCTCTTGAGAATTGGCCTTGTAAGGGTTAATGAGTGTTTTGTTGTAATTAGACTTGTGGGAAGTCTAAGGGAATAGAGAAGAGAAACGTGAGAAGAGAAAGAGAAGGAGAATAGAGAAAGAGAATTAGGCCTAGAGTAGAGAAGCTTCGAGTGAAGCAAACATTGTTTTGTGTAATTGTAATTGATTGCCTTAACATAGTGAGAATTTTGAAATCCCGGGGGGTCGTGGTATTTCCTTCTTATTAGGCCAAGAAGGTTTCCACGTAAAATCTTTGTCTCTTTTTATTTCTTGCTTCTTAAGTTTAAGTTTTATTTTGTTTGTTAAAATTCCGCAAGTTAGAGCAAAAACGTAGTACAATTCAATACACAACAATTCACCCCCCCTCTTGTTGCATTTGATCATCTCTTCATATTCCAACAATCTTCATCTGCAAACTATCATAAAACGCTGTGTGTTAACAGTTCTTCATCTTCTTGGTTCATAAACCCACGAAATTTAATACTTTGGTCTTGTTCATCTTCAAAACCCACAACATTAAGGTAATTTTTGTCCTTTTAATTTGTTAAGCTTTTAAGTTTTGCAAGATATTCATGGAAAAACTCGAAAATTATGGCTGTGTGTTAACCGTTTGTATATATACTAATTTTTTTTATCATATATATCATGCTTTGTTATATTTTTAAGTAATTTCTTCATTTTATATATGAATGTGTATGTAGTTGTAGTTTTTAAGTTTTAAATTTATCATAATTGTTTTTATAGTTTGTAAATTGTGGCCGGTTTTTAAGTAATTTTGTGTCATGTTTTGTAGTTGTGGTTGGTTTGTTTATGGTTAAATGAATGAGTTGTTGATATGAATGTTAATCTGTTGTCCAAGTTTATGAATGTGATTTTATTTTTATTGTTTTATATGTTGTTAATATATATGAATTTATCATAATATATATTGAAGGCAAACAAATAAAACATAAGAAGTTGAGTAAATACAAAGCTATATGAATCTTAGAGTTGATACTTACATACATTAGTGGGTGAGCCTTACACCTTCTTTGAATGGTCAACAACATTTTGTATCATTCAAATGACTATACTAGATTTGCTTACTTATTTCTTATTCATGAGATGTCCTAAGTACTGGAAATGTTCAAGGTGTATAAAGTTAAAGTTGAAATCAACTTAGCAAACGAATTAAGAATGTCATATCCAATTGTATTGGTGATTATGATGGTCGAAATGATGGTAAAGGCGAACAATGCCTGTAACCATTTGCAAAATTCCTAGAACAATATGGGATTGTCTCTTACTACACCATGCTAGTGTCACATAGCATGAGTGGTGTAGCTAAATTACGAAACAAAGTCCTTAAGGACATGGTAAGACGTATGATTTGCCATTCAATCTTACTCTAGAGTAAGGCATTAAAGACTACAACTTACATTCTAAATCAAATAGCAACTAACCAATTGCTAATACTCCATATGATCCTATTACTGACGTTATTTTTAAATGAGAATTGATATGTTCAATAAGAGTGTTGAGTTAGGGAGAGATAAAGTTATACTAATTTTATAAGATAAAGTTATAAGCATTGGTTAAATATGTTTTTTATAAACAAGTATATATGTTCTAATATATTTCTATTCATACTCTTTCAGGTACTGATATACAATGCATCTATTCAGAGACGAAATTTTCCCCGAGAATGAGACCTCGGATAATGAGCATCGTAGTTATGATAGCGAAAAGGACCAAATTGTGAGATACGAGCGTATGGCTGAAGACGCTCCACCGATTGACAATGATTTTGAGACTGAAGACGCCCCACCAATGGATGCTCCCACTACCAGTAAGAAAAGAAAAGGGCGAGGTCCTACGAAAAACCTCATAGTCACAGAACCCATGCATTTAGAATACAATGCATTGGGTCAACCCTGCGGAAAATGGCGTAGGCAATATGGAAAACAAGTGGGTCTATGTATCCGCAAGCTTTCCATATTGCACGCACGGAACGAGATTCCAGAGGGTTTGAAGAACTCTCTATGGAATGATACTGTGGTAAGCAACTTTACTATTTTTACTCATTTAGTTTCATTTTAAAATTAATTTGATTGACAGTAATAAATATAAATTTTTTTGTAGAATCTTTTCCACATCGAGAGCGATGAGGACAAGAAGAATGTGTTTCTTTCAGTTGTTGCTGAAAGATTCAGAGATTTCAAATCCAAGCTAATAACTGGCTGCATTACGAAGAGGCGCGCCCGTACGACCAAAACGGTCAAAACGGGAAACGAAGGTGGAGAGCAATCACCTTCGAAGATGACCTACGAAATATGGGGTCACATATCGAAGAGGGATTAGAAGGCCTTTGTTGCCAAAAGAACAACTCCCATAGAAGTTGTAAGTATTTCATATTATATTATAGTTTACCAATTTGGATTTACTTCTTTTGATTCAGTCATTAAACTAATACATAACATTCGATTTCTATTGATTAATTAGGAAAAGCGTGGTAAAGCTTCTGATTCGAAAGTGTAAGTATTACTATTCCCATGCGTTTCAGCACAATGAAAAAAGTGCGTGGACAAATGGGATCTACATCCAGAGCCACATTTCCAAAATGGACAGCAATAAAGGTACACAAATTCGATTTTATGCGTTTTTAACCGTTTTTGGCACTTTCGCGCGTAAAGTAGCTCAAACTTGGTTTGTTTTGCACGAAACTTGGCACACAACACTATTTGGTATATATTATTGTGTTGAAGTTGTTAGAATTGAAAATCGTAGTCATATGCTAGAAATTACGTGTTAAGTTGCGAATTTATGCGTTTTTAAGCGTTTTTGGCACTTTCGCGCGTAAAGTAGCTCAAACTTGGTTTGTTATGCACGAAACTTGGCACACAACACTATTTGGTATATATTATTGTGTTGAAGTGGTTAGAATTGAAAATCATAGTCATATGCTAGAAATTACGTATTAAGTTGCGATTTTATGCATTTTTAACCGTTTTTGGCACTTTCGCGCGTAAAGTAAACTTGGTTTGTTTTGTA
This sequence comes from Amaranthus tricolor, assembly GCF_026212465.1. Classification (NCBI taxonomy): domain Eukaryota; kingdom Viridiplantae; phylum Streptophyta; class Magnoliopsida; order Caryophyllales; family Amaranthaceae; genus Amaranthus; species Amaranthus tricolor. Next base: position 15,902,603 of record NC_080059.1, on the reverse strand, counting down.
CGAAACTTGGCAGACAACACTATTTGGTATATATTATTGTGTTGAAGTTGTTAGAATTGAAAATCGTAGTCATATGCTAGAAATAACGTGTTAAGTTGCGATTTTATACATTTTTAACCATTTTTAACACTTTTGCGCATAAAGTAGCTCAAACTTGGTTTTGATGCGAAACCGGGGCTGATTAAGGCCTTGGTTATGCAAGGATTAATGTTGTGCGGAAGCTTTGATAAATGACAAAGACAAAAACTACAAATGATCATGAAAAGAACACGAAACAACCACAAACACTTAGACAATTCTGATCTAGCAAACTGTCGAGCAGCCCTTCTTCAGCTCAGCTTCTAGGAGTCCACGAGGATTGTTAGAATGGTTTAAGGACCTTGATAGCTAGATCCAAGCACCGAGATTCCAGTTTCGCTTTAGCCTAGGTCCTGGATGCATAGGTTTAGTCTCCACGTGTCGTGCAAGGTGGTCTGGTCACTAGTTTGTTGCTGTGTCGTGAGGTCTGTATGCAACCTTGTGTGGGCTCCTTTGGTATCTTCATTTCATACAACCACATTTGTATCAGATTTGCACGAAACTTGGCACACAACACTCTTTGGTATATATTATTGTGTTGAAGTGGATAGAATTGAAAATCATAGTCATATGCTAGAAACTACGTGTTAAGTTGCGATTTTATGCGTTTTTAAGAGTTTTTGTCAATTTCGCGCGTAAAGTAGCTCAAACTTGGTTTGTTATGCACGAAACTTGGCACACAACACTATTTGGTATATATATTATTGTGTTGAAGTGGTTAGAATTGAAAATCATAGTCATATGCTAGATATTACGTGTTAAGTTGCGATTTTATGCGTTTTTAAGCGTTTTTGTCACTTTCGCGCGTAAAGTAGCTCAAACTTGGTTTTTTATGCACGAAACTTGGCACACAACACTATTTGGTATATATTATTGTGTTGAAGTGGTTAGAATTGAAAATCGTAGTCATATGCTAGAAATTACGTGTTAAGTTGCGATTTTATGCGTTTTTAACCGTTTTTGGCACTTTTGCGCATAAAGTAGCTCAAACTTGGTTAGTTTTGCACGAAACTTGGCACACAACACTATTAGGTATATGTTATTGTGTTGAAGTGGTTAGAATTGAAAATCATAGTGATATGCTAGAAATTACGTGTTAAGTTGCGATTTTATGCGTTTTTAAGCGTTTTTGTCAATTTCGCGCGTAAAGTAGCTCAAACTTGGTTTGTTATGCACCAAACTTGGCACACAACACTATTAGGTATAATATTATGTACGTACATATATATATATATATGTACGTACATAATATTATATTATATATATGAGCGAGAGTTTATTATTACAAAGAGATTATTGTTGATTATTTGTGATTATCATTGGATTAATCACTGTTATTACATTGTATTATTATTGGATTATTATAAGGATAAAATGAAAAAAGAAAAAAAAAGTAGAAGTATTTGCTGCGGTCAGGGGCACAACCGCAGCAAACAATGCCCCACTTATTTGCTGGGATTTTGCCTCTGCCCGCAGCAAATACCCCTCCATATTTGCTGCGGTTTTGTTTTGACCACAGTAAATAATGCCCTTTTTTGCTGCGGTTTATAACCACAGTATTTAAAGTAGGACATTTGCTGCTATCACTATTGCTGGGGGCCAAAACCGCAGCAAAAATGGCCAAAAAACAGCAGCAAACGAGGTTTTTTCCACTAGTGTGCGTACGTAATTTTATAAATTTTACCAATTTCATTTAATTAAGTGTTATATATATAAATTGTATTACATTAATATTATTACATGCATTGATATATAAATACTTATACTTTTCCCATGTGTATCAACACAATGAAGAAAGTGCGTGGAGAAATGGGATCTATATCCAAAGCCACATTTCCGAAATGGACAGCAGTAAAGGTACACAACACTATTCGATTTTATGGGTTTTTAAGCCTTTTTGGCACTTTCACACATAAAGTATTTGGTATATTTCCGAAATGGACAGCAATAAAGATACACAACTTGGTTTGTTTTACACAAAACTTAGTACACAACAATATTTGGTATATATTATTGTGTTGAAGTGGTTGGAATTGAAAATCATAGTCATATGCTAGAAATTACGTATTAAGTTGAGATTTTATGAGTTTTTAAGCTTTTTTGGCACTTTCGCGCATAAAGTAACTCAAAATTGATTTGTTTTTCATGAAACTTGGCACACAACACTATTTGGTATATATTATTGTGTTGAAGTGGTTAGAATTGAAAATCATAGTCATATGCCAGAAATTACGTGTTAAGTTGCGATTTTATGGGTTTTAAAGTTTTTTTTGGCACTTTCGCGCATAAAGTAGCTCAAACTTGGTTTGTTTTGCACGAAACTTGGCACACAACACTATTTGGTATATATTATTGTGTTGAAATGGTTAGAATTGAAAATCATAGTCATATGCTAGAAATTACGTGTTAAGTTTCGATTTTAAGGGTTTTTAATTGTTTTTTGTACTAACATCTATTTTCTCTTAGTGCTTTAAACAACAATTATAATACCGTTGATTGTGGGTACTACACTTCTCAAATACATGGACGATATCTTACAATCCGTGAAGGAGGTTGGAGTCGAAAACATAGATGCCGTAAGTATTTGTTAGGTTCTTAAATTATAATATATATTATATATTTACTATTATTGGTAAAATCTAATGTTTATTAATCTTTTAATGTTATATTATATTATAGGTTTTATACAACAATCCAATGGAAACACGCCCTTTGAGAGATGAGGAAATGCGTGAATTGAAAGACAAGATTGCCGCGTATCTTGCTAAGTTTTGTTTTTGGTAAATAATGTAATTACTTTAGAATTAGGACTTTAATTTGTATATGTACATATTATTATATATACGATCGAGAGTTTACAAAGAGATTATTGGTAATTATTGGTGATAATTGGTGATTATCATTGGATTATTGCATTAATCATCATTTATTACATTGTACATTATTGGATTATTTATTGCTATTAAACGAAAAAAGCAATATACATATATATATATATATATATATATATATATATATATATATATATATATATATATATATATATATATATATATATATATATATATATATATATATATATATATATATATATATATATATGTACATATATATATATATATATATGTACATATATATATATATATATATATATATATATGTACATATATATATATATATATATATATATATATATATATATATATATATATATATATATGTACATATATATATATCTATATATATATATATATATATATATATATATATATATATATATATATATATATATATATATATATATATATATATATATATACATATATATATATATACATATATATATATATATATATATATATATATATATATATATATATATATATATATATATATATATGTATATGTATATATATATATATATGTATATATATGTATATATATATATATATGTATATATATATATATATGTATATATATATATATATATATATATATATATATATATATATATATATATATATATATATATATGTATATATATATATATATATATATATATATATATATATATACACATATATATATATATACATATATATATATATATATATACATATATATATATATATATATATATATATATATATATATATATATATATATATATATACATATATATATATATATATATATATACATATATATATATATATATATATATATATACATATATATATATATATACATATATATATATATATACATATATATATATATATATATATATATATATATATATATATATATATATATATACATATATATATATATATATAGATAGATATATATATATATATATATATATAAAGAGAGAAAGAGAGAGAGAGAGAGAATAAAAACGATAAGAAGGAAAAACGATAAGAAGGATATATATATATATATATATATATATATATATATATATATATATATATATATATATATATATATATATATATATATATATATATATATATATATATATATATATATATATATATATATATATAAAGAGAGAAAGAGAGAGAGAGAGAATAAAAACGATAAGAAGGAAAAACGATAAGAAGGATTTTTTGTTAGTCATGATATCTACAAAAAATTAAACTATGAAAGTAAGAACATTTTTTCAAACTTTTGCCATAATTATTTTTCTGTGCAAGATAGTAATTTTTACAATTAAGTGTTTTTAGTTCAATTGTGACCTTAGATTTTTTTATCTTATTGAAATCAAGGGTGTAGGATGCTTCATATCCTTCACATTTTCAACATCCTTCTCATTAGATCAACTACAACTTTAGTGATCAATTTAAAGCTAATACTGCTAAATTAGAAGTCATCACTTGTATTGATCGATTATAACTTGTAATCTTAAATAAGTACATTATATTCTTAATAGGATCAATTATAATCTTAAGGTGGTCAATTCCGACATTCAAGTTATAAATTATAAAAAATTATATATAACTGTAAAAAAAATAATTTTGACTTTAAGAGTAACAATTATGACCTTAAATTAATCAATTAGTGATCGCGTATTGGAAAAATTTATAATTGAGCCGATTGACTACTAGTCTCGCAGTAAGAAAATCTCTTACAAATGTTGGTGAAAGAAATAAAACATGGGCTGTAAGCGCACAAACTACTTTAAGGAAATATTGAATATAATAAACTATTTTTTTTTCTATAATAAACTTTTTTTTTTAAAAAAAAATTCTCAAAATAAGCTTCAGAAATTTTAATTTCAAAATGTGTCTTTGTGTCCGAGCCTAACGTCAAGTTTGTTCGCTGTAACTAATAGCGAACAAAGAAATTGGTAAATAAAAAGTGAAAATTGTTTCTTCGGTGTTACTAACAACAAACAAAAGGTATCCAATGTCATAAAGTTTCAAGGGACAAAAAAGAATAAAACATGTTCATTTGCTATTAGTAACAGCGAATAAAGAAGTTTTAATTGTTTTGTCCATTATAACACTATGACATTGTCTCCCATTTGTTCGATGTTAGTAATAACAAACAAAAAATTTTGACTTTCTTGACCATTTTCTTTGTTCACTGTTACTAATAGCGAATAAATACCTACCTCAGCTTTGGCATATAGACGTTTACTTCAGAAACTAAAATTTTCTTAAAATTTTCTAATAATAAACTTATTTTTTCATTTTTTTTCCTTCAAAATCGCAAGTAGCCCAAATAAAAGAGATGCAGGCCAAAAAGGCCCCGTTTGGTCCTTAACCCGTTCAACGCATGAGTGACCCATCCTTTTCTTCCTCTCTTCTTACATGAAGCAGCCATAGATGGAAAAAAAACGTGTCTTTTCAGCAATTTATTCATAAAAAAGAAAAAAAATCCCAATACGAACTTAAGTCAGTTTTAGACAAAGTTTAAACCGTATTTTTTTGGGTAAAATTCCCAAAGAAAACATTTAAGAGTAGATATTTTTATTCGGAAAAAAGTGAAAAAAAAAAAATTCAACACTATAGTTTGAAAATTGGGGTCCAAAAGTAAAATATCAAATTATCTCATTATCTATGTTTATGAATATTACTTTTAGAATTTATCAAATTTAATGAAATTAATTGAATTGGGGAAGAATAAATTAGGGTTTATGTTGAAAAACCATTTTCGAGCTTAAATTGAGATTAATTACACATCATACCAAAATCAAATTATTAGGAGAAGAGAATCAAACAAGAGGAGGTGATTAGAGAACATCAATTTTGTTTCATGCTAGGGAGATCTACCACTGAGGCCATATATGTGTTAAGAAGACTGATGAAAATATATAGGGAAAGGAAAAATGATTTGCAAATGGTGTTTATAGATTTGGAGAAGGCTTATGATAACATACCACGATGTATCATCTGGGAGTGTCTGGAGGCTAAGAAAGTCTCTTGGAGTCATATTGAAGCTATATGAGACATGTATGATGGAGCATCAACTAACATACAGATACCCATTGGGATTACAAAGAGTCTTTCTAAGTTACAGTAAGCCCTTTTCTTTTTGCAGTCATCATAGATGAGCTCTCCAAGTCAATTTGGGAGACTGTGTCATGGTGCCTGCTATTCGCTGACATTATAATGTTGGTCACAGAAACTAGCGAAGGGTTGATACTAAATTTGAAGAATGGAGGGCGGTTTTTGTAACCGCCTCGAATTATGAAGGCAAACACTAACTAGAATTTAGTATTAATCAAGCGGAAGCTTACTTTTGCCAACACAATTAAGGGGTTTCTTAAAGGTCAAACCAATATCCAAGTATAATACTTGAACCAAACCTAAGCAATATAATGGAAGTCTTAACTGTCCAAAATATAGGAAAATTACAACCAAATCGAAATAAGATCAAAGTTCAAATTACATCCTTAAATTAGTCTAAATCTAAACTAATAGTCTCTCAAATACAATAAAGAGATCTAAACAAAAGGGGAGTCATACTCCAGCTCGGGTTCATCTTCCGCTCGCATATCCATTCTCCGTCGAGGTGTCATAGGGGTTTACTCTAAAACCAAAACTATTGGAAAAACATACAAAGCATAGTATCAGCAAAAAGGCTGAGTATAAACACATTGGTGTCCGTCAAACAAGTTATTAAAACCTTTTTTTATTTGAGTAAATTCATTTTGAAATATGCTTTTTCATTTGATAAATCATATTATGATTCAAATCCAGTTAAATGGTTCTATAGTCATTTCAAATTCAAATTTTTCATCATAAATCATAAGATCTCAATGGATCCAAATCAATTTCAAACTCATATCATAGTTTACATGGGTACTCTGTGAGTCATCCTGTGACTCGTTTGGTAGTCGGTCTACCGTCCGCGACATGTTCGACAAGTGTAACACAATGGTATTGTGAACAATACGCGCTCAGCATTGGTGAGTCGTTTAATCATGCACACAACATTTGTTGTGGCATATGTACCCGCCATTTAGGCTAAAACATTTTTTTGTACATAATATATATCTTGTAATTTTAATAGCATTTGAAAGTCAAAAATATTAACTTTTTCCATATGATAAATATATTTTATTTGCACATAGCAAAACATAATTTATTTGCGACTTAGCAAAATCAAATCATAATATTTCCCACATGGGTAAAACATGCTTAGCATAATCATTTCATCAAACATAACCTTTGTATTATATTGGGGCATCACTAGCATATATGGTATTTTCACTCTTTATCCTAAATCCTAATATTAATCTTGTTCTAATCTTTAATCTTAGTGTTAATCTTAAATTCTTAATCTTGTTGACTTGTTGTTTAACATTTATTTTTAAATCTTTAATTGTGGTTGTTTGAATTTCAAGAGTTCATGTCTAGTAGTGGGGCTAGTGGCTCTGATTCATGCAATGTTAGTGGTGATGCTACAAATGAAGAGGGTGATTTCAGTTCTTATCCTTTGTGGAAATATGTTTTTAAAGGGGACAAAATGAGTGGGGTGGGGGGTAATTATACTTGGCAATGCAACTTTTGCAAACAAATAAAGAGTGGTTCATATACTAGAGTTAAAGCACATTTGATGGGTGTTGCAAAAGGTGGAATTAGTCAATGTCCTAATGTAACAAATGAGGATAGAATGCAAATGAGAAACTTAGAAAGACAAGTTGAGCAATATAAAGAATCTAGACAACCAAAAAGACCACCACTTCCTAGTCAATCTTTGTCTTCTGAAACTTCTCTTTCGCCAACTTCATATGCCAAGAAAAGAAAATCTGACAACCCAATCACCAAAGCTTTTGATATACAAGCTCGAAACAACTTGGATGCTGAGATAGCAAGGATGTTTTTTACTGGAGGATTTCCTTTCAACCTTTGTCGAAACCCTTACTATGTTAGTTTATACAACTATGCTGCCACAAATAATATTCCTGGTTACAAGCCTCCTGGTTACAATAAAATGAGAACCACTTTGTTAGATAGAGAGAAAGAAAATGTTGAAAAGCTTTTAGAACCAACAAAGGCTACTTGGAAGGAAAAAGGGGTAAGTATAGTGAGTGATGGGTGGAGTGATCCGCAAAGGAGACCTTTAATTAACCTCATGGTGGCTTGTGAAGTTGGTCCTCTGTTCTTAAAGGCCGTTGATGGCTCAGGAGAGGTAAAGGATAAAGACTTTATTGCTAGTTTGTGGAATGATGCCATTGAAGAAGTTGGAGATGACAAATTTGTTGTACAAATTCTCACTGATAATGCAAGCAATTGCAAGGCCGCTGGAGAACTTATAAAGGGTAGATATCCACATATATTTTGGACACCATGCATTTTTCACACTCTTAACCTTGCTCTTAAAAACATTTGTAATGCTAAAAATGTTTCAAACAATGAGGAGGTAAATGATGAGTGTCATTGGATAACCGAAGTTCATGGAGATGCTTTATTTGTCAAAAACTACATAATGAACCATTCAATGAGGTTAGCTATATTTAATAAGTTCTCTCCATTAAAGCTTCTTTCTGTTGGTGATACTCGCTTCGCTTCAGTATTTGTCATGCTAAAGAGGATGAAACTTCTTAAAACTACTCTTCAATCCATGGTTGTTAGTGAGGCTTGGTCCACATATCGTGATGATCATCGTGGACAAGCTACACTTGTGAGGGAAAAGATTCTAAATGGCGATTGGTGGGACAACGTTGATTACATCCTTGATTTTACTCGTCCCATTTATGACATGATAAGAGCATGTGACACCGACAAAGCATCACTTCATCTAGTATATGAAAAATGGGATTCAATGATTTCAAAGGTGAAGGAGATCATATATAACCATGAGCATAAGCAAAGGCATGAGTATTCTTCTTTCTTTAGTGTGGTCGAAACAGTACTTCTTACCCGTTGGAAGAAAAGCAACACTCCACTTCATTGTTTGGCACATTCTTTGAATCCAAGGTATAATATATTTTTGTATGTTTAAATGTTTAAAGCATTAAATTATGCATTAACTAAATTTTCTTCTTTTTTATGTATTTAAAAGGTATTATAGTGACACGTGGCTTAAAGAGGTCCCCGGTAGAGTTGCTCCACATGTTAACAATGAAATTTCCACACAAAAATTCAATTGCTTTAGAAGATTGTTTCAAGACTTGGAAGATAGAAGAAAGGTTAATATGGAGTATGCTATTTTCTCGGCAAGAGATGGTGGTGTATTTACCGAACCGGAATGCTTGAATGATATGTACTTGATAGCTCCAAAGCATTGGTGGGAAACTTATGGCTCACAAGTTCCGATGCTTCAAGCATTAGCATTCAGGTTGTGGGATGTTGGAGGAGATGACTTTGGAAATCTAGAAAATTCTATTTGTCTTGGCATGGCGGATATTTCTCTTGATGAGCCCGAGTTGGAAACTACTTTTGTAGCGGAGGATGATGATGGATGTCATATGGATGATGTGTGATGATCAAACTAAAATTTACCTATTTATTTGGTTTTCTTTGATTTGGTTTGTATGACTATTTTTAAATACTCATGTTGTTTATTAGGTACTTATTTGCATTTTATGTCAGTTTTATGTTTTTAAAGTGTTTATTTACATATATCAAATGAAAGATTGTAAAATTATCTTTAATTTGATGTATTTTATATTACAATTTTCGTATCCCCGTGTCCGTCATTTTTAAGTTGACGTTTTCCCATACCCGTGTCGTGTCCGTGTCCGTGTCCGTGTCCTTGTCTGTTTTAGTGCAACTTTGAAGGAAACCACTAAAATGTTTTATTTCAATCCTTCTTAAAGTAAATATAACTTAAAAGGGTTTTGAAATTCATTCAAAACAACTAAAATATGATTCATAAGTCTATAAAATCATTACGACAAAAGATTTCATAAAACACCATTTTGTTAAATACAAAATAGTTTTGTCGGTAATAAAATCAATAATTGATTTACAAAGTACAAATTAATTCTCCAACAAGGCCCAAATTAATCAAGTCATTATAATACCTTATTTAAAATGAATTTAAGGTTGTCCCATCAGATTATAATTGGTTATGCAAATTTATAACGATCTTACAACTATTTTCAACAATTTGGGTATTTACCTTATTTAAATGGTGTCTTAAATCCGTAAAATTTATAAACCATCTAATTTAAACTTAATTTATACTATGAGGCAGTAGGTTATTATTATAATTATAATTTTTTTATATAGGTCTATTTTTACCCAAATTTAATTAACAATATTACACTTTTTAATAAATAAACATTTTCTATAAATTTGATAAATTAGTAAATGATTAATAATTTATTTTATAAAATTATACCAAAGTTTCAGAAGTCATATAACATATTTATTAGGCCATTTGAACTTATAAAAATTATGTATGATGTTTTATTATTTTGTATAGACATTTTATCGATAAATAGAATAAAATAGGTTTAAAATTATTTGAGTTCGAATAAAATATTATAAAAATTATATGATATTCAAAAAGCTATTTTAAGGGGTATAAAATTTTAAAAAACCATTAAAAATCATATGGGGTATTTTTCATAATTAATATCGTTATTTTACCGATAAACCGAATAAAATTTATTTAAGTCCATATATGGTCACGAAAATTCATATAAATATTTGAAGATGTATCTACTGTTTATATAAGTGTCTCATAAAATTGTCATGTACAACAGAATTCATTTAGTATTTATTTTATATTTTACCGTTTTCCAACTTACCGATTATTAATAACAGAGTAAAAATTATTAAGGTCCTTAAATGTCAACGAAACCTTCCCAAACTTTTACCAATTTTACCTACTGTCCATATGTGTATGTGATAAAAATTTCAAGTCCATATGTCTTTGTTTGGTAATTATTTTATATTTTACCATTTTACAATTTACCGTTAAACAATTTAACGATTATTCAAAAATAATAAAAAAAATTCCAAACAAAATATATTCTGGCCAAATCTTGTTGGAGACATTATAATATCTTTTTATTAATTATTGTTGATGATGAAAAGTTCATCTAATACCATGTTTTATAATAAGAGTATTTAACACCTTAAAATCCATTAAAATATAATTTAACGAATAATCTCAACAAAAAGTATCCAAGAAATTTTCTTAACATATAACTACTGGAAATTTCTTTAAAAATGAATTTCAAATATTTTCAAATTCATATAATCATTTCCATCACAATAACTTTCACAAAGTGTTAAACATGCCTTTAAACATACAATAATTTATAAAATCAACATGCATGATGCCCACAATAATAATACATGTAATAAATTATTCCATACTCAAATTTATCATTTTGACATCATTTTTCAAGATTTAAGAACTTCACTTTGGAAATTTTTTTTTTTTTAAAAAAAAACAAGTTTATATACAAACTTTCCCAACTTGTTCTTAAATCCTTTAAAAATCACCCCATGTGACATACCTCGACTCCAAGCCTATATAATTATTCCGTAAGCTCCTATGCATTCTTAGAAGTGGTTCTAACTTCGGGTCCTTGCCCTTCAAGTCTCAACTCCAACTCTTCAACTAAATATATTGCATTCATCCAAAAATCAATAATAATTTTGGATTTCTAACATGCACTTAACTTTTCCTAGTTAGAGTTGTTAGACTAATACTTGTGATGATTTTAACATATTTGGATTATACTTATTATGTTGAGTAACATACTTAGTTAAGTCCCATAATTTTACTTGAATCCTTTAAGTAACAAAATTTATATGTTTGTGGAAATACATCTTCTTACTTTATATTATGGCCCATTTTTATAGATTTATAAGTGATGATTTTCTTAGTTTAGAGATAAAATACTCATTTTATAAGGATCTTAGTTTATAGAAAGATTCATGTAAAAAAAATGTTTTACATGAACAAGTTTTAACAATAACTAGTGCAATAAAGAAATGAACATAACTTACTCTATACTTGGTGGATTTCTTCAAGTTTGGTGTCTATGAAAAACTCTTAAGATGAAGATTATTTTCATGGGATATTTGAGTTTATAAACATAAATTTTTCAGAAGTTTTAGATGGATTTTTGAAGGAGATTTGATGAGAAAAGAAGGTGTTTTAGTTATTGAAAGTTTGAAGGATTCTAGTGTTTGTTCATGGATGAACTTGGGAGCAATGTGTTGGGGTTTATGGCTGAATAATTATTCAGAAAATAGAATGTTTTTGCTTTAAATATTTGTCTCTTGCATGCTTGTAATGATGCACAAGCTTTGGGTAGAACAAAAGGGGTTCTTGGGTAGAGTTTTTAGCTTGTGTATGTAAGTATACAAAAGGCTATAGACAGCTTTAGCATGGCTGGTTGGGGTTGTTTTTTTGGTGATTTTTGTCCATTATTTGATCTATTATAGTGTAGGAAAGGTTTATCTAAGAAAGTTTAAGGTTTGGGTAAAAATTGTTGTACATGTAACAAGTTATGTAACTTGTACTTCATGTTTAAAAATCACTTGTATATGTGTGAAACATTTAATTTACTCCCATCATGGTTATATAATGTGCTTGGTAATAATTAAAATTTTCTCGAACTATTATAGGTAGTTGCTCAACTTTAAGTTTTACCTCCAAAGTTTACGTTACTTGTTACGATTCATAATCACATTACGAATTAACAAGTTTCTAATCATTGTAGAGATTTTTCAAATTACTACCATCACTAATTAAATTATAATTAGTAACGAACAAATATATAAGGAAAATTAGGCGCTAAAAACGACTAATGAAATCTCCTAATAATACGACTGTTTCAGTTTTAGAAAGTAAAGGGTTGCGTATAAGTTGTACAAAAATAGAATATTTGAGATGCAAATTTAGTGGCAATGAGCAAAATAATGGTCCAGATGTGACAATTGGAGAATATGTAGCTAAAAGTACAACTATGTTCAAGTATCTAGGATTTGTATCCAAAGTGATGGGGAGATAGATGGAGATGTTACTCATCGTATATAAGCAGGTTGGCATAACTGGCGAGCGGCTACTGTTGTGTTATGTGTTGAGAAGTTCCCGATAAGACTGAAAGGTATGTTCTACAGAGTTTTCATTAGGCTATCTTTGTTGAATGGTACGGAGTGTTGGCCCGTTAAGAAGATTCATGAACAAAAGTTGAAAGTAGCAGAGATGCAAATGCTGAGTTGGATGTGCGGTAACACAATAATTGATAGAATCGAGAACTAGGAGTTTAGAGAGAAGTTAAGCGTTGCCCTATTATCTGCTAAAATGCGTGAAAATAGGTTAAAATGGCTTGAACATATGCAAAGAAAGACTATTAGTTGCCTCATTAGAAGGATTGAAAGCATCATAGTGGAGGGTAAGAGAAATCGAAGAAAACCTAAGAAAACGTGGGTTGAGCAAATAAAGAACAGCCTGTGTGAGTTGCGCCTCTCCGCGGACTCGACTAGGGATAGAAATAGTTTGAGACGTCTGATCCATATTTTAGATTTCTAATAATTTCTTTAGTTGTCTCCTTGCCCTAGTGTCTAGTTGCTTCTCACCCAATTCGTTTTGTTTATTTTATAAGCCTTGTTATTGCTTGTGCTGTTCTTTTTTCTACAAGTAGTTAGTTCTCTAGTGAAAACATTGTCCCTCATATATATCCTTTTTATGCAGGGCTCCTACATGCTTGGGGGTAAAACTAGCCGCATTCCTCTAGTCCTTCCAGTGAAGGGAGTACGGGTATGGATTGTCCGTCTCCTTTCCTCACCCAAACCCTACTTCCGAGCAGGATATTAGGTATGACAATGGCCAAAATCAAATTATTAAAACATGCAATTCAAACATCCATACATCTAAGTTTCGGACAAAATCACTCCAAAAATTTCAATTTTTATGCATTGATTTTTCAATTTTGACATTCTTTTCAAAAAAGGAAAAAAAAAATAAAACTAATTAAAAATTTAATTTTATTTACTAATTTTAAGTCACTTAAATTAAACATTAATTTTAACCCAAATTTAATCCATTTTAATAGATTGAAATAATGTATTACATGCATTAAAACTTTGTGATAATATAAAATATACAAATGGCTAACTCATACCCCTGTAGGAATATATAGATATTATTAGCAGAATTTCATATAAATATTACTTAACATCTATCCCCAAGGACATAGGTATAAATATATATGAATCAATAAAGTTAAGAGTTAAGAACTAACATTTGATGCGCGACTTGTAGAACAATGGAGGGTATGAGTAGTACATAAATACTATCAAACATTATGAAGAGATGAATATCAAAATTATGATAACTCTAGTCAGTCCACCCAAGTATTGTCAGGATTAATGTATGCTAAGTACTTTCGGCATAAGAGAATTCTATTTTTCTATTCTGTGAAATGTATTTTCAGGAGAGACAAAACTAGAATTGTTCATATGTGATCCGACTTGAAAATTCAAACAAAAATCGAAAGTTATCCGACATAAAAATTTGTTCTTTTTTAGGTTTGCAAAACCAACATTACTTGAAACACTTGATAATCGAAAAAAGAAAACCTGAACCTGAACTTCAATCGATTTATATTACCGACATATTGTAACATTTCAAAATATAGTACTAAATAATGTTATTTTTTTTTTGCATTAAATAGTATTCAATATTTTAACATTGGCGTTGAGTAGTATTATATGTTAGAAGTAATAAATAATTACTTAAGTTAAAGGAGTACAATATTCATCTAAAAAAAATAGTACAACATTCTATAGTTGGATTGAAGTCGCATAGTAATTGTAGGCTTTAGTCATATAATACTTATGTGCTTTTTTATTAATATTATTATTATTACTATTATTATTATTATTATTATTATTATTATTATTATTATTATTATTGTTATTATTGTTATCATAAATTAAATGAGAGAGGTTAACCCTAACTTTTTGTTTGGTGTGCATGCATGACTAAAGAATGGTAATGGTAGATAACATTTCATTGATTGCATTTGGTTGTTAGTAATAAAAAATGGTAATGACTCTTAGTTTCATTATTGTATATTTGTATCTAAAAGCATTATTGTATTTAAATTATTCTATCTAATGATTCTTTTTTTAATAATAATGTTTTTTGGATAATTACATACATTACCTTTTTTTTCTTCATTATTTTTTTTCTTCATTATTTTTTTTCTTCAGCTCAAAACAACATTACCTTATTTTATTACCACAGTAATACTTCATTACCATTACAGCCTAATACCAGGTTGTTTGATGGTAATAAAAATATTCCTTTTTGGTAATTTCATTACTTATTTTATTACCATCTATTACCATTAAAGGCATCCAAACAACCAAATTTTTTATTACTTAATTTTATTACCATTACCGCCCTCTAAATCATGTATCAAACAGGCGTAGCTGTGGATAACCATCATCTAAAAGCGTAGCTACAAGTGAGTAGATAGTGGCTATCTTTCAAAAAGAGACTTACTAGTCTGATTTTCAATTATGCGCTCTTATAGTTGATACTTGAACATCACCTAAAGTGTAAAGTGTAGCTGCAAGAGTAGCCGATTAGGAAATGGGAAATCTCAGAGTGACATAGTTCATTATAGTACTCAAACAGATTTTGATAAATTTATTTTAGTATTGAAGTGATTACTTATTGATTACTATGATATTATAAGTAATCTTATAAGTAATCAATTTAAAACAATTAGTGTACATTAGACCATTGCAATAGAAATGATTTTGCTATGAAACCGTATCATTTGAAAATTTATGACATTTTCAATTTGTTTAAAAAATTAAAATTATATAAATAATATTTCAATTCTTTTTACAATAAAAAGCAACCAAAAAATACGACTATTAAATAATATCTCAAAGTTGAACTTTTAGTATTAATAAGCTGATAGAGCTTAAATATAAGATAATTAATTGATCTTAAAGGCCAAAAATACTATTAATTTTTTTAAATACTATAAATTAAATAAGGCACACATCTATTAAATTCAAATACTTTATATAATTTGATATTATTAAACTATTGAGGATTGAACTTATCAATTTTTTATTTTTTTAGAACGAAATCCACAATTAAAGCTTAATAAAATTTAAAATAACAATTTCAAAAATTAATATTAAAAAACAATCACTATCAACTAAACTATACAGCCGAAGAAACTAAAGTAAATAAAGTATAGCTTTTCAGTTAAAAATGTTTACCGGCTATAAAGAAAAGAGAAAAACTTAGTAAAATGTTTAGCGGCTCACACTGTTTCTTCCGCATCGAAAGAATTTCGCGAGAGGCCTCTTTCGGCTTCATGGCTCATACGAAGCCTACACTGTCCTTGAAGCTCCATTTATACGTTTCAATCAAACTCATTCATTGCTTGACAATGTTGATATCCTTTTGGCCCACGGACTCTGATCCGGCACCCATGAAATTGAGGATCCAAGGATTGAACACCATCTTAAAGTAAGAAGGGCCGCACCAAGTTCCAGAGAATCTTGAATAATCTGCATTATCCGAATCTCAGCTTCTTCATTTTCAGACAGGATGAGATGCTCGTATCGCCTTCTTATATCCTCGAGAGTATCAAGATCATGGGAGATCATCTGCATGCTTAAGACCTGCAAGGCTTCTACTGCAATGTTATGGAATTCGCAACGAGCGTACGCAGAGAATACATAACTACAGGTTGGTACATCTGGTTGAATATTCTGTTGATACATAGCATGAAGTACAGTCTCAACGACATCAATCCTTTCCTGAACAATTTCACGGTTAGAATATTGCACACACAAAGCTCAGAAGCATAAGCAAAAAGAATCACACCATTAACCATGGGAAAACTCGACTATTTTCAACAAGAAAGAAGGAAACCCTAAAGACAGAGATGAAAAGAAAGGACACTTTTTTAAGCCAGTCAAATAAGAAAGGAAAATCGCTAAGCTCAAGTCTATCAGTGTCATATTGAATGAGTGAGAAAAGACTTGTGATGTCTAATTAGGTCCTCCTAGAACACATGTATTGATCACCCAAACACAATATCATAACCTAAAAATGAAATACACAATGCACCAGGAATTTTTCATCCTTGATTCTATCCTATGTTGTTCTTATTGGAAATGCACAGGTTACCTTATCGGTTACTTTGAAACAATTAGTAATCGAACCTATATTAACTTGTTAGAGTAATTTGACAATTATGATTGAAGATACTCAAAAAAGATTAAATAAATATAGCAAAAATTAAAGAAAGAACAGACAAATTTGAAGGTGAGAAAAGTCCTAATATCAATGTGATATTAAGACTATATAACCCCACCCAAAACATATGAACGAATATTATTGATGGAGAGTTTCTTGATTACAATGCATAATCCCAACTCTAATGAAGAATTCCCCTTAGTATGTTTCTATAAAGAAATGAAGAAAACCCCCAAAATTCTCTCACAAGAAACCCTAAATTTATTTTGGGACTCACACTCTTAATTTCCAATTGATTTGATCAATGTGATCATCCTTATATTTACAAATGATGTACATGAGCCTTTTATAGGCCTTGGAACAAGAGATAACAAAATGATATGATATGTTCCAATAAGACTTAAAATACACCCTTATATTATCATATATATCTAAACTTCCACATCATTAATAGAATCAAGATGGGATTATGAGTCACCACATCCAACATAACATGTATGCAATATTTTGGACATCTATTGTTTCTACAAGTTCGCATTGATGATCTAATAACATTGACAACACAGCTGACACTTCTAGTGTATTGATAACAAATTTAGGATAGCAATGAGAGTTTCAAGAAAGAGGTGAAGATGGTGTTCAAGAGAAATTTTTTTTCTCTCTTTATTACTCTTTTGTTACTTTTTCCTCTAATTATACACAGCCTGGTGTTCAGTTGTTGAATTTTTATGTTGACTTGTTTGAAAAGTTGAAAGTGTTGGCTTTCAAACTAGATGGATATGTCGATTGTTTGGGAAAATGTTTGGTAAAATACAAGTTGGTTGTAGGTTGTTTATTAGAGAAAAAGTGGTCAAAATACTAAATGACAACGAAAAAAACCAACCAAAGATGATTTTTCATTTCAGCTCAACAGAAAAGTTAATTACCAAAAATGTTTTTTTTTTGCTTTTTCACCAGCCAAACATAAAAGCCAACTACTAAACCCCTATCATCTATTTATGTGTTCATCAATTCGTAGGTTGGTCTAGTGTTAGAACTTAGAGGCACAAGTATCACAATAGAAAATCTTATTGATATTAAAGAAATTAATACCTACCCGGTAACATGCTTTACGAAGTATGGTGTTAAATAGTAATACATCAGGTTTTTCAACTTCTGAAATAGCTCGATCGAGAAGCTCCAAAGTCTCAGGAAAATCTTCATATTCTAAATGAACCTGGATATACACATGATGGCTCATGAGCAAAATACATAAATAAATAAATAAGAAAGCAATTGTAGAACTTGTATTGTCATTAGCATTAAATCATTGTGAGATCAGCCCTGAAAATTTTAGATTTATAAAAATTATCACATGATGGCTCACGAAAAAATACATAAACTAATCGACTTTTGGTACAAATCACAAATTCACATTATAGGCACAAAGAGCACAGTTACAAAAATGAAAGTAATGCAGCCATTGCGTTTCAAAAGCATCTATACATTTATAAAACTAATGCCATGAGGTTCAGTACCTCAGGCAAGCCTTTCATACACAATCATGACTAGCTAATAGCATCCTACATAATATGTACTCTTACAACTATACAGAGTTGGATTACTATTAGCAGTTTACAACAATTATGAGTTAGACGGCGATAGTATCCCATTAACTTGCACAGAAATAAGAGAATTAAAAAATATTGTATTAAAAAGAGAACCTGTAAAATTGATGGAATTAAGAAAACTTTTCTGAGAAAAACCTAAAGATTGCCCATAATTTAATCAATGAAATCGGAGAACAAATTATGCACATTTCGTGGACACAAGAGCATCAATAATTCAAGGCAAACTCAGACTACCTTTGCTACAAAAGAAGGAAACGTAATCAGAACTTAGCAACAACAGAGAAATAACCAGTACATACAACTACATAGTAAAATAATATTATAATAAAAATTTTTAAAAAAAAAAAAAAAACTGTTTAGTAGACATAAAGACATACACCTAAATTAAATTGCCACACCACCAGTTAGTCGGTTTCACTAGGTGTTAGTTGGTCAGAACCTTAGAGTACTAAGTCAGCTGAGTGTTATCTACCACAATTCAAACTTCAAAAAGCTGGACATTGAGTTAGTTCTTAAGTCAAATTCTCCTTTAAAAAATCATAAAAACATACAGAAAAACAGACACAAAATTCAAAAATAGATCTTGAGCTAGTGAATACGTAATTTCAGACTCTTGGATTCAGAAAGGCTATGATCTTTGAAAAATACATAAATGACACTTTGAGACAGATGCTGACAACAACATCAATCAATCTAATTTTGCTAGGATAATGGTCCGTCCTCTATTTTGGGTCTACCTTTAACCTCAAGTTCACTTGGTTAGAGTAACAAGGGCCACCCCATTTGGTCATTTGAAATACATACATATTAAAGCCTAAGACAGAACTAGGGGTGTTCAACGGGATGGGCTCTCATTTTGAGCCCTTATCTAGCCTGTTTTTAGAAGGGTATTGCAAGGGCCGGGTTGAAAATGGGCCAGGCCGGACCGTTCTTGAAAGCCCAGCGCCATGTAAAAGCCCATATAAAGTTAAAGGGCCCTTATTAAGCCTGACACATATTTGCCTAAGCCCGGCCCGTACCTGGGCCATTGAACACCCTTAGACAGAACTTGGAAACAGAACCAATACCTTTATAAGCACTGTATATGTTGATGTCTGAATAGGATAGCCATCACGAATCATCATTGAAAGCAAAACACATGCTGACGTGTAACATCTCATATTTGAGCAGCAATCAATCAAAATATTGTAAGTTGCAGCATCAGGCAGGACACCATATACTTTCATATTTCTAAACATTTCAATTGCCTTGTGATTCTGCAAAAAGAAAACAAAAAATTTAGGATTTATTGGCAAAAATATCCCAGTTGATTGGAAAAATTGTAGGAAGAGCACACCTCTTTAGCCTCGACAAGTGAATGCAGTACTGCGTTGAATATGTCTGTGTCAAGAATATGGGAAAAGAACTTGCTTTCTACTCGATGCAAATACTGTAGCAACTGCTGCACCATTCCTTCAGATCCCAAGGCTTTCAACTTCAGAAGAGAAAAAGGTCAAGGGGAGGGTTGGAGTGGATACATTGTCGTGTCAGACGATATATTGAAAAAAACATGAGGCATTGAAAACACGTCCAGGACATGGCTTTGAGGTGATGGAATGACATGTAAAGATATTTTAAGATTCTTTACCCGCCTAAAATACCCTCATTCAGCCAACAGAGGGAAACAAAATATACAAACAACAGCATCAATAATTTGTGAACATAAGAATAACACATATCATTGGCATTGAGCAGATCAGATTGTTGGTCAAAAGGATTCATTGGTCAAAAACCACAAATAAACCAACAATATATTAATTACTCTCCCCATCCCACTTTAATTGCAACGTACAAATAAGATTATGCGACAATATTCTCTCCTTCCCGATTAAATTCTTTTGTGAGCGGGGATATACTTGGTTTGATGATGATAATACAAACAATTTTATGGTACAATACTTGAACTGAGTGTCAACAAAGAGGCAAAACTAGGGTGTGGCCCCTAATTTAGAGAAAAACTTACTAGAGTATGCAACAATAAAATTGGGACATTCCAAAAGGACTATGAACTACCACAATTTGAGGCGGAAGGTGTGTACAAGCAACAATGAAAAACCAAGTTACAATAATTTTATTGCAATGCTAGATACAAGAACGTTCCATTAACCCAAAGAAACTAACTGATCAACAAATAAAATTCAAGAACAAACAAATGATATTTGCTATCAAGGAACAATTGGAAACATCCTTTGTTATAACAACTGTAAGGTTGTGGCATCATGCACAATCAAACCCTTCAAATCATACCCATGTAGGAGCCACTTAATAGTGTTAAAGTAATAGAATGTTGTTGTCAAGAACATGCATACTAGCTACTACATGATCATAACAACAAATGAATGAAAAAAGGAATAAATTTAGTGTATGCTATGCAAAGCACCAATAAAATAAAACATCTACTAACCTAAAACTTGCATTCAAAGTGAAGTCCAACTAAGACACTATAAAGAAGAGCCTTACCAAATTAATTGTTGAGCGCTTACTATGATCAATTCCGTTATGTAGCATATCAATTTCTATAGCATTGATCCTTTTAGTTGCCTCTGCATGCGATAATAAGTTGCCCTCTTCATACGGGAAATTGACATTCCCAAACAAAGAAAACAGTAACTCATAGATCCTGATATCTGGCTTAAATTTCAATTTTCTCATCTTAGCATACATCTTGACAGCACGTTCGGGTTGATTCTACACAAACACGAGTTACTAGAGTCAAATAAGAATGGAAAGGCGTGAGCTGCATAGATTAAAGGTATCTCACTGAAAAAGGTTGATTATAGGATTCCATTCCTTACGATCAGTCCAAATTAAGCTTGCATCATCAAATGCAAAATCATATCCTAAACTTATTGCAACAAGAAAGCACAGAAGATATATACTATCACTCATTTACTAGCATAAAATTTTTGTAAAGAGAAAAGGAATTAAACTGTAAAAATATTAGTGATCATCATAGTGTAGGTATCCTTTTAATTCCCTAGCCTTGCTAAACACTATTTCTTCAAGGAGTAAGCAATCAATCTAGGAAACTAGTATGATTTCCTAATGCAGCCAATAAAATCATTTCTATAACGAAAATTCAGGAGAGAGATTATAATTTAAAAACTACTCCAAAGCTAAGTATCACATCACAGAGAGGAAATTAATTAAATTTGGAGCAATATGAAGAAAAACATGTACATTGGAGAACGAAAAAACCCCTATTCCCCTGTGTAGATGTGAAAAAGTTGAATACTCATTGGAATGGATAATGAATACATGAGTCTTAAACCATACCCTGCAATGACTCTTAAAGCACCAAATGCATTCCGACCCTTATGGATCATTCTTTCAAAAATCATGCGAGTTCACATTGCGATATTAGTACTGTAAAACCTCTCAACCTTGCAGAAGTCCTTATTTTGAAAGGCGCAAGGTGCCTTAAGGTACTAAGAGTTGGGTGCCAAGCAAACACCCTCAAAGAAAAAATTAAATCCCCCAAAAAATTTAGGAAAATCATAAAAGTGGAAGTGAACAAAAGAGAGAAAAAGAGACGAGATATGATGTGTAATCGGTGTAACAAACTAGGTGTTAGACTTTTAAGATTCAAGATCCAAGGTCAAGGGAAGAAAGAGGGAAAAAGTCTTTATGATATGACGCAAGTAGGCATGGCCACGGGGCGGGTTACCCGGAACCGAACCGGTCCCGAACCGCTTGGAACCGGAACCGTTTGCGACAGGTTCCGAACCGCCCCGAACCGCGAAACCGTGAAACCGCCGGAAAAAAGTCGCCGGAACCGTGAAACCGCCGGAAAAAACCGTCGTGAACCGGGCCAAAAAACCCGCGGGTTGGAACCGGAACCGGTCCGGGAGAACCGGTCCAACGGTTCCATGGAACCGGTTCTGGAACCGGAACCGGGACCGGTCCGGTTGAACCGGCCCACCGGTTCCATGGAACCGTTGAGCCAAACTAGCCGTTGGAATCCATCCTATAAATACTCATCACTTTCAATCATTTTCATTCACAACTCATCTCTTCTCCTACTCTCTCTACTTAATTCTTTAATTACGCAATTATTCTCTTAATTACATAATTAGTCTTCTAATTATTTCTTAATTTAGTTAGTTACATAATTAATCATTTATTTATTTCTTAATTCTATATTTCTATTTTTACTTCTATACTATCAATCATGTCTTCATTTTTGAAAAAAGCCACAAAAAAAGTTACTAAAGTGGCAAAATCATTAGGAGGTTCCAGTTCCTCCAAAAGAAAGGCCACTTCTACTCCGTCGGTATCAACAACACCCTCCATTAGTAATTATAATTATGAACCTAATTATCCGGAAGGGTACGACCCGGAGTTACATCAATATGCAGAAGAAGTGGAAAAAGATATACAAATTGAAGAAGAAGAAGAACAAGAAGAAGAACCAACGACCCCAATTGGGGTACATATATCTCGACAGTCATCAACAAGATCAGATGAAGAACAAGGAGAACAACAACAACAAAGACAAGCTCGTGGTAAACGAGTCAATTTCCAAACTATCGGTTAGTTTTATAATTTTATTCTTCAAATTAATTAAACTTTAAATTATTTATTTATTTAATTATAGTTTTATAATTTTAAATTATTTATTTAGATGAAGATGAACCAGTAAGACAACCTTTTCCGGCAATGCCACCTTCTAGTGGTAGAGCTGTTTCACATGTGTGGTCGTATTTCACAAAAGAACCAACCGAGAATCCAGATATGTTCCTATGCACTTGTCAAATTTGTGAAAGTCAAGGAGTAAAGCCCTTAGTTTCATACAATTCCCGCGTCCACTATTGCGTCGGAGTCTGCTTTTAGTGCAGGTAGAAGAGTTCTGGATGAAAAGCGATCTCGTCTTGCTCCACATAGTATTCAAATATGTGTTTGCAAGAAAGATTGGGACCAAGCGGAGATACGAACACAAGGACTAAGGAACGATGATGATCAAGACGACGATGATGATCCATGGATGATGATGGATACAACTTCATCATCGTCAGGAGGAGAGTCAGCGGAAGCATCTAATCAATATCAACCACATGATGATGACGAAGACGAATAGGATCAATCCGACAAGCGACAACGATGAATCAACACTCAACAACTATAAATAAAAGGTATGACAAAGAACTACGTGGGCTTTGATTCCTTCGGGATACGTAGGCAGCTTAGTATTCATTTGGGTACTAGGTTCAAGTCCATTTTCTCCCTCTTTTTTTATTAATCATCTTTATCGACATTATCATTGATTCGTTTCTTATTAATTAATTTTTTTCCATTCATTTTAGTAAATATTTCAATAACGATGACAACTTGACATGCAATGAATTTCGCTAATAATCAAGTAATCATCAAAGGTACGTCCGCGATATTATAGTATTTTTTTATTATACAAAAATTTAAAGAAAAAATTAAAATGGAACCGATGGTCCGACCCGCCCGTCCCGTGAGTTGGAACCGCCGGAACCGCCTCATGAACCGCTAAGGAACCGTTTGGAACCGCCCGGAACCGGGTGGAACCGGAACCGGATGGAACCGGAACGGAACCGGACCAACCCGGACCGTGGCCATGCCTAGACGCAAGAGAGAGGGAAGAGATGAGAGTTATGAGTGCCTATTTGTAAAGGAAGGAAGGTAAAACAAGAGGGGAGGATAGTTTAGGCATGAGACCTTACGATAGAAGATTGTGATATGATCTTCCTATGTTATTGCCCCAACTCCTTACAAATATAGTCTACTTCATTCATACCCTATACCGATAAACTCCTCACCTATGAATACAAAAGGCAACCCTCCCACAATTACTTATTTACCCTCATAGCCTATGTTTACCACTTTACCCTTATTACCTCTTTTCCTTCTCCTTTTGTAAGTAAATTGTAAAAGGGGCATTTAGGCTATATCATTACCCACTACCTAGACTAGCACCTTGTCCTCAAAGGTGAAAGGCCGAAAACAGTGCAGCCATGGTTTCATGACACTCCCATGTAGCCTCAGAGTTGGGTAACTGCAACCATTTGATTAACACTTGTTCCACATGCTGTGGATTATGCTCGGAATACCGTACTTCCAAAAGAGCTTCTGGTTCATCCACTAATTCCAATTCAACATTAAGGTGTAGGGGATGATCTGTTGGAACCAAACCGAGCCTGTTGCGCTTTTTAATTGTTAGATATGGAACAAAAGATGTCTCTTACATGAAGGTGGTAGATCCAGCTTGTACGCCACAGCTCCTATTCATTCAAGTATAGTGAGTGGCCCATAGAAGCGAGGAGCTAATTTGTCATTACATTGTTTTGCTAATAAACACTTCCATATGGTTGAAGCATTAGAAACACTTTTCTCCAATTTCTAGGCCATCATCTCTCCTGTGTGTGTTATAGTAACTGCTTCATCTTTTGTTGGGCCTTAATGAGATTAAAGGAGATCATCCAGAATTGCATCACGTTCTACCATAAGTTGTTCCAAGCTATCTATTGCTGTGGTATTATTCCCAAAACGATAATCGGGATTGTTGTGCGACCATACAACGCGTAAAATGAGGAAACTTTTGCAGTAACAGTACTCATCCCAATACAACCATTTCGCCCACTATTTGGGTTAACCATGAATGAAGCAACGCAGATAAGCTTCTAATGATCGATTCACACCCTCAGTTTGACCACTACTCTGAAGGTGGTAAATCGTGCTTCTGCTTAATTTTATGCCTTGTAACTAGAATATTTTTCCCCCAAAAAATACTCATAAAAACCTTGTCCCTATCGGAGACGATTGAAGAAGGATATCCATGAAGCCAAACGATTTCTTTGAGAAAACACGCAGTTACAGTGATGACAGTAAAAGGGGGTATTAATTCGAGGATATGAGCGTACTTGATAAGACGGTCAACTACTACCAAAATTGTATCAAATCCTCCCAACTTGGTAAGGCCTTCCACAAAATCCATCGAGGCATCCTCCCAAACTAATAAAGGAATAGGAAGGTGCTGTAGCAACTCAACTGCCTGTAAGTGAGATGCTTTTTGTTGTTGGCAAACTAAGCATTCCCGGACAAATTTAGTCACTGTATTCCGCATACCTTCCCAAAACCAATCTACGACTAATCTCAAGCAAGCTTTATATTCCCCATTATAACCTACCACGCAGATGCATGATATTCATCGAGTAGTTCCTGGATCCTTTAGGTAGCACGCAACTATAACAACCTATGCTCCAAATGATAGCCGCTGTGAGACCAAATATTTAGCTTCAAATCATCACATATTTGATTCAGCACTGCATCCCCTTCAACTTCTCTTTGTAGGTGAGCCCATCTTACTTGGTTGTGCAAAACCATGGTCCACAGCTCCATCTGAGTAAGGGATAGGCATCGTGAAATAGCATCTAAATTGGTTATTTCAGGTTCATAGCGAATCTTGAAGTCATACCCAATAAGTTCTCGTATATCCCTTTGTTCCATAAAAAATCTAAGGTTACTCTAATCAGTCCGCACTATAAAGTGTCTTCCTAACAAAAAGGGAAAGCAAAATTTGGCATTCCCAATATTGTAGTCACACTCAGAAGTACATTAGGTTGTTCAAATCCGCCCTATTTAATAAGGCCTTCCACAAATCCATCGAAACATCCTCCCAAACTAATGAAGGGATAGGAAAAACTCGTAGTAACCCACCCGGCTGTAAGTGATGCTTTTTGTTGTTGGCAAACTAAGAATTCCCGGAAAAATTTAGTCATTGTATTGCGCATAACTTCCCAAAACCAATCTACGGCTAATCTCAAGTTTTGTATTCCCCGTTATGACCTACTACCGCAAATGCATGATATTCATAGAGTAGTTCGTGAATATGGCAGGATTCTTTAGGTAAAATTCGACGACCTTTGCAAAATAACAACCTATGCTCCAAATAATAGCCACTGTGAGACCAAATATTTAGCTTCAAATCATGACATATTCGATTTGCATAGACCCAACAAAAATTTAGTTAGACACCAAAATCTCCCGGCCTAGACCACCGTAAGACCTAAGTATGCAAAACTTATTTCACTCCACAAGATAATGTTTTCTCTCCTTCCCTACTATAGACCGCAAAAAATCTACCATACATCGTTTCTAACATTCAATGAGACCTACCAAAATCCACTAATGGCAAGAACTATAATAAAAAGTAGGCAAAGAAAAATTAAAAAGGGTAACAACCAATTAAAACAACAATGCACTATACTCCAGTACCAAGCCTCCATTTAATTTATCAAGATCTTACAAATAGGCCTCCTAGAGATATTATACACATCCATATATTGACATAAGAATAACATAAAGAAATTTATCAAGATCTTACAAATAAAGTCTTATGATGACCCAAGGCGTATCGGACATCTAATAGTCATGAATACATGTAATGTGCTATTAGGAAAATCAAGCAAAATATTCTCAAAATCTAACGCTACCCAATACTCCAGCTTGACTGTTCTAAAAGATCGGAATGTAGTTTCCAACTAAATTACATGTCGAATGCAAATTGCCTCTCAAATTCTTGTGATTATGGGCTCAGCTAGATTTTTATTATTTCCACTCATCATGTTTCAGACCAAAATCTCCACATGTTCCCTCTTGATGGAAGTTAATTATGTAGTGTTTTCATTTTATTACAACAAAATTGACAGAATAAAGTGAAGGTGTACATTATAGATAAAAACAATTGTTTTAGCAAATTAACAATAGTAATATTGGAATAACCATAATAGAAGAAGCTAGTATGTACTAATTATAATAAAATTAGCATGCTTACTAGTATAATATTATGCCTGTAAGACGTATGATATCTACCTAAGATTACCCCTGCATCTCACTGAGATTCCAACACTACTTTTGCGAATGCGAGCTTCAGAGAATGTGTCACAGCCATTGTAGCACAAAGAATCTACCCATAATAATAATAATAAATGGATCTTACACTTTTAAATTCTAATTAATTTCTTGTTAAAATCAGTATTCGTTCAGCAATTTGGTGAATTGGAAAAAGTTAGATGCGTATAAAATTAGAAATCATAAGCTTAATAAATTTGACAAGAAAAGTACTTTCACTTCTTTACTCATAAAGGAACTCAACTCATTTATGCACAGCATTAATGAAACTAACCTAGCATATGTTAGAGAAAGAAACTAGTGTTACTGAAAATTTTCAAGTTTAGATGTCAATTGATAATTTTTCACGAAGCCTTGTAAATACATGGTGCACCTAGTTATTAAGGAGGAATATGACGAACTCCACTCACCATCGCTTCACATGCTTGAAGAAAAGCAATGTAAGGAAGAGCATTATGGCTTGCAGCAATCTGATTCAATAAGGATTCAGCTAAATCCAAGTCTAAAGCTTTGCTGCAGTTGATTGAAAGCAATGAAAGAGTGGAATCATTCGGCTTCAAATTTTTACTTTCCATCTCTTTTAGCTGAAAAAAAAATCAGGCGGCAAAAAATTAGTCTCTCCATATCAATAAAATTACAGGCAAACAGTAAACCAGGTAAGTACCGAAAAAGTCCACTCACTAACTCAATGGCATCACCAATTCTTCCAACACTAATAATTGCCTTGGCTAAACTGTTATAAGTACAAGAAGATGGTTCCAGTCCAAGTTTTTGCATCTACAGAAAATTTGGGCCCACAATCAGTATTTGGTGATAAAAAATAAATAAAATTAATCAATACGACAAAAGAGATAGAGCTCAGATAAGATTTGTTACATAAACAGTCAAAAGTCCTAATATACAAGAATTGAGCAACGCTTATTGCAGATTTGCAATAGAAAAGCATAAGTTTGGAAGAGCTTTACAACTGCACTGGTGCATCCTTGCATATACCTAAAAACCCAACCTCGCTTTTTGTTAGTGTTTTTTATGATAATTTGTAGGGCATGTTAGAATGAACATCTCGACTGCATTCAAGTTGCTTTACTACAATCTACCACACATAAGGCTGTAATGGTGTATTATATTTAAAAAGTAGCAAATATTATGCAATGCCATCTCAAACAACAATGATCCACAACTCGGTTTGGAAACCTTACATAAGTGAGCTATGACCCACCCTTTCTTTCCTTTCATGCTCACCATATTGCAAAACAAATCTTTATCTTCCTTTTCTGAACTCACAGCCAAATACGTTTTTGGATTAACCGGTTATACCCAGCTTATCCCAAACAAAGCTAACACAAGTGTCCATGAGGACGTGACCATCAAATACCACCCAATAGACGATAAAATGTATTTCAGTTTATGGATGAGCTTTGTCGAAGCACATTCCTTGTTACAACCTTACCTGTTACAGAACGAGAGTGGAAATGAGCAAAATAATTTTTCTTTAAAGAAAAGAAAAATTAATAAACCTATATTATAAACAAAACAAATTATGTATAGCCTACACAGACCACATTTGCAATCCTCCTTGAACATAAGTCTGCAACTAAAAAAGCCATGTCAAAAAATGTAAGAAATTGATTTCTTATTTCCTATTAGTCTAATACAAGTAGCTAGATTTCCTTTACATAAATCGAAAGATTTACGTCAGATCTCAAAAACTAACTTTTTTTTAATTTTTAAACCATTCGATTATATTTGAAACAGAATGTAAGACAATATCCAGATTCCTAATACAAAACAAATCAATAGACTAACAAGCCATTTGGTTATCTACAAGGGGAAGAAATGGAGTTTAGAAAGAGAAAAGAAAACAGCGGCATTCAAAACCGACATACTTTCTCTAATATCAGGCAAATGATCTCATACCCACTGTCGGTACGACAACCATGTCATCCCCGTTACTACATAACCGTGATTGTTACCGCATTTTCGCACAATGGCAACAACTCACTCTTACACAACAACCAACTATACACCATTACTCAATACAGTCTGCCACTGCTCACTGTCCACCACTGCCAACACAACAATCATCACCACCACATGCGTTTTTGTTGGTAAATTCTTCAATAATTTTTCGGTCTAAAGCCCTCAATGGTGAGGTAGCATTAATTGAATGGTATGAGTATCCCTCTATATGTATAAACAGGTCTAAAACTTTCTTATGATTTGTGTTTTGTTGTTGAAGGCATATGGAGGTGTTTTAAGCACAAGAGAGTGGTTGGTGCTGAAGTCGAAAGATGATGTCCAGCAACTTGAATTTAGACATACTCATAGTTTGCAAGGATTTAAGTGCTTACGTAGAGCAATCCCTATCTCCCTACTGATAAAATATGTAAAGCTGGTAAATTTGAAAGAAGGATTTCATAAAAGAATAACCAGCTTGCTTATGAAATAAGTGGAAACGGAAAGAGGAACTGATTTGTCCACAAAAATATCTACTAAAAGAACCAAATAACGCTTTTTATCGCCAAGGTAACATAGCCTCTCAACAATAAGTAAGCTACAAAAAGTTTCTATAAAACAGCAACATTGAAAGGCAAGAAAATAGCCTTGGCATTTCCCAGTATCCTAAGATTGTCGTAACATTATCACACAGAGTTTCTTTATGAATACAACAATAAGGTATGCGAAACCCTTTACCTGAACGATCAATTTCTGAGCTAGCTCGTCATTTTGAAGATGCGCACAAGCATATATGACATCATCGAAGGACCATCTCAAAATCACCTCAACGGAATTTCTATAGGGACCCTTAAGACTTCTTATTCTGGTAGAGCTCTCCATGTCATCTTCCGAACAGATTAGTTTACATCTCAAACCTTCATCATCAAAAGAGTCAGAATTGGCTTGTTGATCTTTGTACTCACTAGAACCCACAGAACTGATCGAAGGAATGGGAATATCTAGTTGTGGACA
Organism: Amaranthus tricolor; assembly: GCF_026212465.1. Classification (NCBI taxonomy): domain Eukaryota; kingdom Viridiplantae; phylum Streptophyta; class Magnoliopsida; order Caryophyllales; family Amaranthaceae; genus Amaranthus; species Amaranthus tricolor. The sequence continues at coordinate 15,871,863 of NC_080059.1, read as the reverse complement.
ATAGAACTTCCCCTCCACAGTTTTACACACAGACGTGCGTTCTTTAGCTAAATCAACCATATGATGCAACGTTTGTAATGCAGATTTTAAATCCTTCAGACGTGTAAAAGACCATATGAATTTTCTCAGAGAAATAATGTTCATGTTATAATACTTGCAATACTCTCTCCATATCTCATGCACAGCAGATAAATTTTCTTGACGAACTGCAAGCTGAAAGCAATTAGTTAGAATCCAACCAATCAATTCCAGACTGCAAAACAACAAACTTAATCCAAAGAGCTGGTAAGAGAAACAAAATCAAATGCTAATATCGACCATATATCATAGAACTGACTGATAGGACAATGGAGAAAAAGGTAAAATGAACAACAAAATATTATAAACCATAGTACCATAGATTTTAGACAAAAAGGCATCATTATCAGAGCAACTATATTAAGAAAATCAGATCACAACTTGTCTCTTTATACCATACAATTCACCCTCTAAAAACTTCTCAAATGTGACATTAATCATTCATATTGAGCGTAGTAAACATAGACCATAAGCTTAGAATGAACTGTGGTCATCTAGAAAATTGTTCCGTGAAAACATGTTTATTTCATCTCCTCTCTAGCAAACTAGTTCACATAGTATCATGGAAAAGTGGAAACTTGGAAGGCCAGCTTATTTGCATTGTTTTATATATGTATTAATTTATTACTCTTGGTTAAAAATAAATACGAGAACTTTAAATGATCGTTCTACACAGAGGTGCTATGGGAGAAGGTGGATCTCTTAATATGTAAAAGTAAAAGAAATGTCATATTGTAGCTGTTTTATTTTCTTTTTGGGATAACTCATCCCATGGATGTCTGACGGTATTGTCTTTAAAAAAATTCCTCATCAAAAAATAAATTACCGGAGCAGAAACAGTTGCATTAGACAAAAGCCCCGTTTCCACCACTTACAAGTAGGCACAATCCCATCAAAATTTACAGCCTGTTTAATTAAATAAGGCAGGTGGATAAAATTCCAAGGGACTGGATACATCTCACAGTTCTAAAATTTTCGGAAAATATGGACTAGGTGATCTTAACATCCTTTTTTCCTTTGAAGTAACTACATAAGCAGTTGCATGTGTGTACAAAAGCTAACACACATTGACAAAGTTACAAATGCCAAACTTCAAGGCTATAATTGATAGTAATCAGATCATAGATTTGTTTGCAGATTGATCTCCAATAGATTCTGAAAATGGACGCTTGAGAAAACAAATTTGAAGCAAAACTTAAAGGAGCATAGTTGGTTCACTTATAACTATAAGGAATGGAATGAATCACGAAAAGGATTAAAAAGGAACGGGACACAAAAAAACCCTTCAAATAACTGTTTTATTTGTTAAGGAGACAATTTTCCTATTTGAATAATTTCCTTCCTCAAAGACTAAAACCCATCAAGCAAAAGATTTTTTTAACCTAAAATGTGGTTTAGTGAAATTGCTTTGTATATTAGTGGAATGTTGATATATATGCATCAGAACAATTACTCATTGGAAATAATAACCTTGCAACCAAACAGCTACTATGGTAAATTCAATGACAAAGGGGAAGTGAAAAAACTAGGCAAAACTCAAGCCATTGCATAATAAGTTTTGATAGATATGTAGTTCTTTAAAAATGAGACTAAAATTGATTTAGCTGTAACAGTAGGATGCAAGAAAGTAACCAGTAAATACAAAGCTTGTTGCAGCATCTAACGTCCCATAAATCCATTGTTTCAAAATGTCACACACAATGAATATCACTTTTAAACACATTGTAACGCTTAAGATAAATGGACTTTGTAGCCCTTCTTTTGATTTTCGTGCATTTGACACATTTGCCAAGTTCTCATTTCCTTTCCTAGGGTTGCAGCCATGGTACAAAAATGCGGTCGCGGTCGCAATCACAGTATTGATCGTAGATCACGGTAATGATCGCAGATCACGAAAACGAAAAAGAATGTAGTTATCATGACACAAATCACGTTTATCATATTAATTTTAATACTTAATATATATGATGATTTATTGTTAAATATTAATTAGAGCATGAAGTTAATTCAAGTCATAATGTCTATTGTAAAATAGTAGACCAAAATTCAAAAATAATAATAATAATAATAATAATAATAATAATAATAATAATAATAATAATAATAAGAATAATAATAATAATAATAATAACAACAACAACAACAACAACAACAACAATAATAATAATAATAATAATAATAAGTCTCTTTTTATGGCTTTTGGAGAGTTGGGTGAAGATTCTCTCGAGCTGTTAGCAAGGATTGGCTCTTTTTCCGTGAGTCACTCAGGCAGCTCCAAGTCTAGGGCATATATTTTTCAGAGGCTAGGTTTTTGTATCCAAAAGGGTGTGGGTGCTCAGTTTATTGCTCGACTCCCCACCAACTTCTTGTAAAGTCTCCTTTTATGAAATGAAATATGGTTTATAAAAAAAATAAAAAATAAATAATAACAATAATAATAATAATAATAATAATAATAGTAATTACTGTAACAAAACTTTTCAACACCTTTTACTTCCAATAAATAAATGTGTATACAACTACCACCCATAGGCAATACATGGGTACAACCAAAAGTCTTCTTAACAACAAGCCCAACAAATACAAACCCTAGAATCACTTTTTTATCTTCTCTTGTTTCTACCTTCATTCTTTCGAAAATCTTTATCTCTTAAAATACGCACTTATTCTTTCTTCTCTTCTGGTTCTGGTGCTTGTCCTTTCATTCCTTCTTAATTTCCCAAATCATCAGCTGCTATGATCGACTTAATTTCCATGATCGACTCAGTTCCAAATTATCAGAGTACTTTAAAAACCTCTTTTTCCTCTTTTATTGCATTCCCCATTGAGTTTCCATGGTCAAATCAACTGCTACGAAGTTCTAATTGATGGCAAATCCCATTCTCACCGAAAATAAGTGCTAAAATCTGACTTAGAACTGGAAATAAGTTTTTTAATCCACTGTTACAAATTGCGAGTTTTCGGCCGATTTTTGACACCATGGTCGTAGCAGAAAGACGCATACATAAATAAAAGGGAGGGAAATGAATTATGCAGTTTGGATGGTCATGTTTCACAACTTGGAGTCAAACAAGAGTTCTAATATCTTTCGTCATCTCATAAAAATAGATGATGAAAAGAAAGGTTTAGGACCTCACAATGGTGAATGAGAAGGTAGAATAGGCAAGAAAAACATAGCACAATAATGGAGGAACAAAACAAACTAAGCAAAAGGCCAAAGAAGCAAGAACAGAACTTGTAATGGTGTTTTGGACACCTCCCTCAAATAGGATAACATTATATTCTTGCTTCAATCAATGTCCGCAATCTCAAATAGTCAAGCTCTAATGCATACCCATCATCTCCCTCTATGTGCACGCCATGGAGTGAGTTATAATGTGATCAAGATCACCCTCAATACTTGATGATTTGGCTCTTGCTTTAACACAAGACACAAAAATCAACTCTTAAACACAGCTTTGAACCATAGCATATAACAGAAAAACAATGCCAAAGTCTAGCTCCCAAAAACGTTAACACTAGTCAACTGAGAATTCGCCAAATTGGAAATACTAAGACCACAGGGTTCAGAGAAGTTATGTTTATGTTGGAACATCAGTGAAACATTACCTAATAGGTTACATTTGTCTTTCTCTTGCAACCCCTCTAAAAATCAAACAGATTTTGCTTCTCGCGATGGCTTTAACTAGTTTAATAAAACATGTTGGAGCCTGTTATATTCACGTTTGAAAAATAAATAGCTGCCCCATTTCACTACATGAGTGGAACATTCACAATGCTTACATTCTTATTGTGACTCATGGCCGATTCATGGGGCATCCCAGATAGCCGACCGCCTAGGGCCCCTGAAATAAGGGGTCTCAAATATTAAATGGTGTTATTCAAATCCGGTTTCGAGCAACACTTTTTGAGTGATTTTTTTGTAAACCTTTTTTATATTTGAAGTAGCATAATGTTACAATACATTTTGTCTTGCACTATTTTTCTTGAAGGGGAAAAAATTTTATCTTTTAATATAATGAAGGACCACATTTTAAAAGACATCGCAAAAATAAATTAGTCCTCCAAAATATTTGTTCTGCCCCTGTCGTGACTCTCTTGTTAACATTAGTCAATTCTACATCACAAATTTCTCTCTTAATTTCTCCATCAATGACTTTACAACAGTACTACATCTAAATCTTTAAAGAGTAAAAAACCATAGCATATAACACAACAACAATGCCAAAGTCTAGCTCCCAACTACCATTGTATAGAAACATAAAATCTAGAAGAAAAAAGGTTTCTATAAAAATATTCTAGTTAAAATGATTATGTCTTTTGATCAATCATCCTGCACAAAGCAAAGCACAGTTAGATCGATTACATACCTTTAGAAGTGATGTATATGTCACTTCATTCTTGCCTGAACATTGCAACTCCATCAAATCCAAGCACTGATTGACAAGCACCATATCCTTCATTTTTATGCAAGCTCTTAGAAAGCAATTGTACAGAGGAAGAATAAAACTCATATGATTATTTTCTCTAACAAAATTCACCAGCTGGAGTGCCTGGAACATTAAAAGAAACAATTGCTTTAAACGAAGATCAACTATACATAAAATCAAGAGACAGGCAGAATGCACTAAAAAATGCAACAGCAAAAATTATCTACATCAAGAAGCTGAGCTACAACATCAAAGTAGAAGCTACTAAATAATAAAGATAAACATTTTTTCCACATTAGAGACTTTTAGCTTTACTTAAGCATAAACCTAATATAATATCATAATATAATAAAATAAAAGTATAATATAATATGCATGCATGTATAAGACTTGGTGCACAAACAGAGTGCTATTCAATTTCATGGACTCAAGATAGTTGATCCAATTCTTCCTTTCTTGATTCTATTGGACTATTACATGTCTTAGAAGTGATAAAAGATGCATATTTTTTTTATGTTCCCTGCCTAAGGGTTGTATTATAAATTTGACGATATTTGAGAATTTTAATAATTGCTTTACTTTTAATACAAATACCAACATGAAAAGCAATAACACATAGTGCTAAGTACTTAACGACAGAATGCATACATCAATACGTTACAAGGTAACAATTACCGCATACCTCTTCTAGGTAACCTCCATTACAAAGAGCACGAGTAATAAGCATATAGCATTTCCAACTCAAAGCAATATTTTTTCCTTCCAGTACTCTCCAAGTTTCCATCACAAACTGCACCAGGAAATTTTTTTACACTTAGACAAGAGTCTCCATTACCATCTGCAATATATAGAATACTAAAGAGTAGTTTTACTTTTGACAATCAAAAACCAGATCAGGATTAGTAAAAATGGCCCATAGGCCAGCCACATGGTATTTACAAAGAGTATATAGCATTTGATTTGAACTACAAATCAGGTGTATCATACTTGGTCAAACACATGCAAGAATGCAACAAACAAGTAAACGTAAGATTAAATACTTCCATAGTCTACAGCGCCCTGTGATTTTCTCTCATCTCAAGAAATATTCATCAAGATGTTCATTTTCAAACACTAAACTCGACAAGCATGTCTCATATTCTTGAATGGATTTGTTGATTGAAGCTTCAATGGTGAAAGAAAACGTGAAACCGTGTCGTACCCATGTGCAATACGGCGTACTGGACACGTATCCGGATAAAAATATCCGTACCGGCCATAACAGACACAGGTGAGCAGGCGAAAATGGAGGGTCCGAGTAACATAGCTTCAAAATGAATCAAGACATCTTATTCTTACCAACTTTTCAATTGTAGCAAAACAAAATCATCCAAACAATATCCCTTGTAAGTATTCAATGGTATAAAAGATAGCTACACCTACCAATGGATCTGGTGTCCTTGCACAGTATTCAAGGATGTAGATTATATCTTCAGCATTAAGTGCATGGTCTGCAACATCAGCTTCAGAAAGCAGATCGGATGCTTGGCGTTTGTGACCCAACTGAAGAGCAGTTACAACTTGAAGACCAAAGGACTTGGCAATTGGATTTCTTCTGCTACCATAGGCAAGGAGATCTGCATGGAAAATCAAATATTGGATGTTCACTCCACAATTATGGCTATGGGAAGCCGAGAGAATCAGAAATCAAAGCATCATAGCAATGATTTTCTTCTAAGAAATATAATCATAATAGCAACATATGAAAAGGCTTTAACTCATGCTCCAACAAATAGCCAACTTTTTAACTGCATAAGTTAAACAGTTATCAATGGTATTTTAAAAAGGTACAAATTTTCACTTCTACATAAATAGAATTGCCAAAGTGTTGAAGTTCACCTGCCATCACTTTTTGAGGGTAACCAGTTGTCATGGTTATTACTACCCTACAGAACTGTAATATGTGATATCATAGCACAAGAAAAATATAATGCGGGTAGTTAGTAGTCAGAACTAAATTTGCGGAAATGAATCAAGGCTGTCTATAACCTCTCTGAATCAATACAAGGTACACGTTGGAAACAAGGAACAAATTAGTTCTAGTTAACAGCCCAATCTTCCAACAAAACTCTTGTCTGAGAAGTAAAGTATAAACAATAAATACACACACACACCTCCTATGATTAAGGGAATTGCACGAGTACACATACTAAGGGGCGGTTTGGTATGACAAATGGAAACGTAATGAAAAAGGAATGCATAAAGAGAGATAAGAGTGATGTTAAGTATTACTGCAATTTATTGTTTGGCATAGATAGATGAAGGGGAATGAAAGGAACAGAGGAAACCAAAGAAAGGGAATATGTTTCCATTGAGAAATGAGTGGTAACAATATGGACGCATTCTTTACCTTTAAGAAAGGGAATGGGTTAACCTAATCTCATAACAAAATACTAAGTAATGGAATGAGTTAGATGAATCCCTTACTTGAACCTAAAAAGCTCATACTAAACACCCCTTAAGTGGTTACAGATACCAGATCGTTTAAAAAAATAAACATACGCAAAGCTTGTAAAAGTTCAATTCATTAACATGTACTCCCAAATCAAATTTCCTCATTGGGTGCACAAAACCTTTCACCAATCTTCACCACCCCCAAATTGTTCTTGTATAAGCACAGAAAGGGCAGCCATAAAGTTAGAAACTATAAGAATAAGAGAAGCTATAAAATCTTCCTTGCCTCTTGAACCAGAAACAGTTTGGTAAGATCCCACCAAAAATGGTCCACTTTGCTTTGCCTGCAACAAAGAAAAATAAATAAATCTGGTCCTAATAACAATATCCCATTAAAAATAATTTCATTTCATATAAAAGTAAACTACATAGAATCAAGCTATTAATTCGGACTAAGGTAATACCCCTTTATGTGTAGGACAACTTGGAAGCCATCATTGCCCAAAATTTCCATGATTTTGGTCTAAATTATACAATAGAGATTTCATACCAATGTCAAAGTGTTGAGGATAAAACAGAGGAACCTGAGGCAGAGGATCAAGAATGTATAGGAGCAAAGGGGAAAAATCAAAAATGCATTGGCCTATCTAACAAACACAAAAGATATGAGGAATTCTAGGTCATAGTGCAAAATATCTGCCACATCATCAGATCACGAAAGTATCATCAAGATTTCAGGTTACAATGACGCCACTACGTGCCACAACAACCGTAACGCTATCCGCATTAAGGTGCAGCAGTTTTGTGACCATGAACAAAGCGCAACCACACACTAGATGTTACACTATGCTTTGGGATGATAAAAGCATTTGTTTTGATGACACATTAACAGTAACTTTCATTATTGGCAATATGATAATATTATGATATTATCAGCTAAGATTTATCCTAACAGTCAAACAATACATACCCTTATTGGCAATAAGGTTCCAGAAAACGATTCTGCAACGAACAGTCGAGGGAACTTGAATCTGTGAAACAAGAATATGTAATTATAGAATGAACCAACACATATACAATCATCAAAATGGTTTACATAAGAAAAAAGAAATAGAGATTCTCACATAGTACGATGCATCTGAAAATTTAACAGCACAACAAAGAAATATTCAGCAATATTAGTTAACCAGGATTTCCAACAAGCACACCCAAGTCCAAAATAAGCACGGTGGCTTCTTATTTGACACCATTAACAGAATGTATACCTGCTCAACCGAATGACGATCATTCATCAATAAGACAACTATATATATAAAGCAAAGCTGACAATGCTAAACTTTTGGCCTCTCAAATATTTCATCAAACACTTACTATGCACATTCAAAATATTTCCCCAATACTCGATATTACATCTAAGACCCACATCATAGTGGAAAAACAAAGCCAAATGCAGGGACGAATCCAAGATTCATAGCATGGGGTTGCGTAATTTATAATAAAATACATATTTCAATCATCACAAATGTTCTAATTCTACACAGACTTAATCACAAGTGAAGAGGCCACCATATTGGGGTTGCAAGGCCCGCATGGTAACACCTCGATCAAGGGGCGGTATCGGCCGCCTGGCGCCCAATGACAAAAGTATGTTCATACCCCCCTTATGGTGATCCCGTCGGATCTCACCTAGGGGACTACTAAATCAATCGGACTTAATCCAGTTGAGTCACGCCAACTAATCATAATCAAGGCTCAATAACTAGGAAATCATTTTGATACCACACACAATCATGGTGCGTTCTCCACTATTTAGGAGTTTGTCCTCATAGTCTCCTAATGCTTTCATTCTACTTGCCTATACCACTATTGTAATTATGCGATAGCAGAGTTTACTTTTTGGCACTCTATAATTCTAATACAGTGCATATAATCATGAAATATTGATAATACCTTGAAACGATGAATCTGATAATTAATTACTGCGTGTACGTATCTGCAAGCGTCACTGCACGACCAAAAGTTACAAAAATCCCCCAACTAAGGTTCTACTTTCCTCTTATGAACTGGAAACCTATACAAGTTTGAAGTAGAACTAATAGGCCTACTTTTCTCCATTTAAGAGAGACTAAAAGCTAAAACAAACTATCATTCACCTATTCAAAGTAACTTTCAATTATTCGAACACGCACTTAATCAATTCACGTTACTCAATCTATACTTGCTCACAAGTTATGACATTAACTCAACAATTAAATAAGCCTTCACATTCACTAGACCAACAATCAAATAAGCTTTCACAACAAAGTGTACGCTATAGCCATTCCTCTAAACCAACGAGACTCAAGTTATAAAACCACATCACCATGTAATGCCATAAACTACTAACACTTACTCGTGTCATGAACATTAATAGTAACTTATAATTTGGCTACAATTATACCGTTTACAACAACTGACGAATCAACCATGCCAAGCATCCCTAACATGCCAACAATCACTCTAATAATTATGATTATACCACAATTAACTAGCAATAATACTCAATAATATAAACAATATCCACCATCATCTTTATAAAGCAAGTGACAATTCACAACCACTTTTAGTGACTAATAATCTCAACCATTTATAAACTATTATCACCATTCACAATAAAATTACATATTCAAAGCTTATACAATTCTATTTAATTTACTACACATTTTCAACCCAAAAGTAGTACCACCATCATCTTTTTCATTCATACTTCTAACCCTAATTAATAATTATACTCAAATCATCAATCAAAATCTTACCCATAATAAGATTTAATGAAAATAACACCAAATCAACATCAAACTCATAAACTTAATAAAATTTCAATTAGAAACTAAAAAAAAAAGATTAATTAGATAAAAGAAAGATGGCTCACAATGGAGGAACTAGAAAAGGGTAAGATTGTAGGTGGTTGTTGTGGTGGTGGAGGACCAAGGTGGGGAGTTGGCGGCACTAGGGGCAGCCGGCTGCTGTGAGAGCAACACGCAGCCCTGCTCGCTGCTGGGAACAGGCCACGCAGCCCACTGCTGCTCGTGGTTGTTCGTCGAGAGGAATAGGGGCTGCCTTGCTGCTCACGGTGGAGGGAAAAGGCAGGCGGCCTGGTGGTGAAGAACCGAGGCTGGTCGTGGTAGTTGAAGGGTTCAAACGCAGCCTAGCTTCTGGTGGAGGAAACGGTGCTTCTGGAGGCGGCTGCGGCCTGCTGCTGCGTGGCTGGACTGCCGCTGATGGTGGTGGTGTTCGTGGTCAGCCGTGAGTGAGGAAGATGAAGATGGAAGAGAGTTAGCTACAAGTGAGAAAAAAATAAGGGTTTCATACTCATAATTTATTATTATTATTTTTTTTTTTTTCTAGGTTTACTTTCTTGAAATTTTATAAAATAATAATTTTAATTGAAACTTCTTTAGTAGTTGCAAATCTATTTTTAATTTAAATATGTCAATATTTAAATTCTTATATGAATGAAATTTGTTGAGACTAACTCAAAATAACTTAATATATTTATAAAATTTTCAAAAGTGATTATAATAATAATAATTAATGACGTCATAAAAATGTCGAGGTGTTACAATTGCCGTCTGGGGTTTCACTTCCATCAGGACTGATCTTTTCATCTCATGCTGGCTGGCGCTTCCTACTTGTGCATCAGCCTGCTCATTTTGTGACCTGGGGAGTCTCTCCACTTCAAAGCTTTCAAAAAGTGCGATTAGGCTTTTAATCTTCGCCAAATTTTTCTGCATTGAAGGTTCTCTGGCCTTGTATTCCCCCAGTATTTGATTAACTACCAAATGGGAATCCATCCTCAGTCTGACATGTTTGGCTTCTAAGGCTCTGCAAAGTTGCAAGCCTGCGATTGCTACTTCGTACTCAGCTTTATTGTTTGTAGCTCTGAACTGGAATTTCAGAGCATACTCTATGTTTTTTCCTTCTGGAGAAATTAAAACGACTCCAGCTCCTTCCCCCACATTCCTTGAGGAGCCATCTGTGAGTAGCTGCCAAACTGGAGCATCTTTTTTCAATTCAGGGTTGTGGGTGCACTCTGAAAATATGTTTGCTAAGGCTTGTCCTTTAATAGTAGTTTTGAGTTTCTAATCCGACTGTTTCACCATGTTTTCCTGCACAAGGTAGCAAACGAGGGCCAGGGAGGGGTCCTCCGACGATGATTAAGTCAGTAAAGGTTTTGAGATGATTGCTGATAAAGTTTATAAGGAATTAGAGCTTTTTTTGTACGAGAGAATAATGCTTGGGGTTCAGTGTAAAAGTTACGTTGCCCTTAGTGATGCATGGCACTGTATATTTATAGCGGTGGGCTCTAGGAGAGGTTCCTAAAACCTAATGGCAATTTAGACTTTTACCTTAAATGGAATCTTTCTCGAGATCAGTGGAGAGAAAAATAGAATATTTTGTAAGCCTATGTGGTGTTTGGTGATTTGCTGATCCTTACACCATGGTCCCCACTCTCTGTCTTTTAGTACACCCACATGGGTAGGGTACGAGATAGGTGTGGTGTCTTGCCTTATACAAGTATTGACAGCTTTTCTAAGCATAATTGCAGTTGCTTCCTACCACATCATCATTTCCGTTGTCATCATTCTGCAGGATCAATCATCCTGCAGGTATTTATGTTCTTCATTCTCTGCCAAGGTCCTTTTGATATGACCCTGCTGCTTCTGTAAGTCCTGTAGTCCTAAATCTTAGCTAAGGAGTTGGTTTAATCCTCCAGGGAGCTAAGTTGTCTTTCCCAGGGAGTCAGGACCTCTAAAGGGGTTCTGGTTGTCTCTTCCTATTCTTTGTTCATGATGGTGATTGGATTTTCCCCCCTTTCAGGAACTTGGGATTAGGGGTCCTGTTCCAGCACATACATTTGGCAACATAGAATTCATTTGAAAATAAGGAATTTAATTTTGCTATTTAAATTCAAAAATTGTAAATGACACCTTTATGCTTGTAATTCGCAAATTTTAATGCTTGACCAAATTTTACATTGTTATTGTAATTTTACGAAATTGACTCAATTTCACATTTTCAAATTCAAGATTTGCCAAATATATTATTTTGGCTCAATTCAACATTTGGAAATGAATTTCAAGTTGCCAAACATACCATTAGAGAATTTTAAACACACTATTTGGTAGCAGAAAGGATAAACTTGGGGCATGATGCCATTGTATTTCGAAATTACCTAGGAAATGAGCTGCTTCATGCCTAGATATCCTCTCTTGATAATCAGGAAAAACCACTGAAAATCGACTAATGGCTGTCGGGAGAAGTCTGCAATAGGGTGGTGCTAACGAAGGGGATGGGAGAGGGGTAGAGGGGGGTTTTGTTGGTAGTGGGGGTTTTGTTACTGGAGAGTGGCAGAGTAGGCAGCAGGGTTGCAGTGGGTGCGGCGGTGCAAGATGGAGGTAGGGGAAGGGATAGGATTTTTTTTTAATTGATTTTCTTTTTCCTTAAATGAAAATGACTTATGTTACTAGTTTTAGGTTAAATTAGATGTTGATGGAAAACTTATTCTAAAGTTTATATTATTCATGGTTAATTAATAGTTTGTACTTCCTCTAATTCACTATTAATGTCCCATTTGTATTTTATTATTAATCTATAAGTTAAAACATAGTCAAGTGGGATCTTGTTTGATTCGTCTCAATGCAAGGATTATTTATATCAACTTTTCATATTTTTTAATTATACACAATTAGAGATATTAAGGATCAAATAAGTGCATTGGATAGAGTGTATAAAGTAAATGAGACATTAGTAATGAATTGGAGGGAGTATTATTGTAGGGAAAAAGCTGAAATATTGTATTATTCACGGTAATTTATCCTAGTTCTTATTAAGAAAAAATTGATATTAATAATTCAATTTTTTACTCATCCGTTATAAATATGAATTTTTAATTATTAATATTAATTTTATTATAAAATAAAAGATTATGCAAATAACAAACTAAGGAAAAAGGTTGACTTAATAAAAAATAATTCTAAATTGGGTTATATACAGCAAATGGGTAAAAGATTAGATTATTAATATGAAATTTTACCTTTTTTTTAGTTTTTGAATTTTTACTTTTGATTATTATTATTATTATTGTTGTTGTTGTTGCTGCTACTACTGCTATTATTATTGTTATTATTATTATTATTATTATTATTATTATTATTATTATTATTATTATTATTATTATTATGAAAAATTAGTTAGAATAATCCAATATTTTCTTGATTTTCCTACAATAATCTCACATGTTGAGTGACCATGAATAATTTCAACTTTGCTCTTCACCAACATTAGTAAAAGAAAGTCCTCTATCATTCCATTATCAAAAACTATAGTCATCATCTTTCTCATTTTATTTATTCAAAGAAAGACCAAAAGTTAGAATCACTTTATACTTTCCCCTTGTTTAGGGTCCAAGGCCTCAATATTAATTGGGTAAAAGTCATATGACTTGGTTAAGCCCAAGTCAAACATAGTTCATGAAATATTCAAGCCTAATTTCGAGTTACATACCAATCCGTTTCATCAGGTCTCAGTTCGAAAAGTCCATCCGGTCAATTTCAATATCAGTTAGAGCCAACAACTATAAATATTCACAAAACATCCTAATGAAGAAAGTTCTCACAAATTCTCTCTAAGTAATTCAATTTTCAAATTCATATCAAACCTCCATCTGACTTAAGCATCGGAGGGGCTTTCCCGGGTGTTGCCCCGGGTTAGTAACATTTGTTTATTTTGTAGGTTAATTCGAAGATCTTCAACCATCTTCAATCTCATTCGACATCACGGAATTTGCCTGGGCTACCCTATACTTGGCTATGTGGATGTTTCTACTTGGAGTTACAACATAAATTACCCTTCCCCCACTTAATATAAATTGTAACTAAGTTTCACCCCAAACACCCCTTTTTTGAGATTTTATATACTTTGTTTCAAATCTGAAATCAGAGTATTTGTTTATCAATTGGGTAATTAATTCAAGCATTGAAGTTGGATTCATTTGGGTTCTGTTTGAGCTCTAATTTATGTGGTAGTATTTAATTATTGGTTACAATTTGGGGTTTTGATTCATCTAAGTTTAAGAGCAAAGTTCATTTAGAGTTCTTAATAATTCAGATTATATCCTCTCTATTTCTTGGCTGATTTCGAGCCTCTTCTGACCATTTATGGGTTCTCGTGTCTTCATATGATTTGTAGAGCTCCGAGTCGCAGTCTCATGGCCACTTGAATCATCTCAAAATGAGTTTGTATGAGAGAGTTATGTCTATTTTGGTAATGATATGTCCTGAAATGTACTTATACGAGATTTATAAAGTGGGATTAGAAGATATGAAATAAATTGGGTATTCTATAATTAAATGCTTATGGTTATTTATTGGGTATTTGAGATCAATTTAGGGTTATTATTCTTTCTTCAATTGGGTTTTATTGATTGGTATTGTTGAGTTATGAGTTCTTATTTAATTAATATGGGTATTTGGTTCAAGTATTAAATTTAGGAACATAAGTATCAATTGGGTATTTGATTAGTTGATATTATTTGGGTATGATATAAGTTGGTTATTGAAATTTAAGATTGGTATAAAATTAGTTAAACTCCATCGATATTAATTCAAGATCTTACATGTTGATGGTTGATGATGAATTGATTGGTATTTTAATTGATGACTGTTATTCATGGCATAGAAAGGTAACTTACAAGCAAACTACTATCTTTTAAATCTAATTTAAGTATTGCAAAGTTTAAGTTATGTTTTATAAGGTGTGGTATTACTGCTATTGATATTTGAGCAAAATCATATAATTTTTGGTGTTCGAAATTTTGGATTTTGACTTTGTTTGACCTTGCTTTTAGTCGTTGATCAAAATTATGTTTTTTATGTTCACAGCTTTATAAATATGAGCCTTTAAATATTGTATTATGAAAATGAGTTATGATTATTGATTTTAAAGAAAATCAAGTGATTTATTGATTCGTTTTATATTGAAATGTTCGACAATAAAAAATGTCCATTTTTGGCGACTGATATTTATATCCGGATTATTGTAAAATCCTATAGCTTGATAATAGGTAATGGTTATTCGGATCGGTCTCGAGTAGGGCAGATATATGTTGGGGCACCCCAAGCACGTCCTCCGGGGAATTTTTTTAATTTTTTTTCAAGTCAGGGGATGGGAACAGGGCAAGAAGCGTGACTTATTTACAAATCAGACTTCTAATTTCTACCCATTCTCCCTGTTCTCTATTAAAAGATGAAACCCTAGAATTACCCAGTTATCGCTGCCGTCGCTGCCGCATCCCATTCAAGTCACTTGGCCGCAACCATTGCTTCAGCCTGCCACCAACCTATTGACGCCCTCTCCCTAAATATTATCATTCATTCTTGCTTTGATATTTCATTTTCTTATTATGAAATACAAGAAAAAAAATGTCCCAGAACGAACCCAAGATGATTGTTCTTAAATCTGCTACTAAGATTGGTATAGATGTTGTTATTTCTTATGTCCTCTGATGATAAGCATTGGAAGACTATTCCTTCTTTTAGAAGTTTAGTTCTTTTTTAGGTTTTTGTTTGTTTTGTTTGTTTTGTTGTGAATTAGTATGTTTTAGTGTTTTTGATTGAATTTGTTGTGGGTTTTGAATTATTGATCAGTATTATTGATGCCCGTTTTAGGAAAGGTTCTCTTTTTTTAATTATTTGCATTTTTATGGGTTTGGATTTGGATTGTGCTTTGTGTGTGTTGTAAGAATAATGAAGTAATTCTAAAAATGGTATCGGTTTGATTTTTGGAATGAACACTAATGGAAAAAATCTTATTTGCTGCGGTTTTTTGGCCATAATATGCTGCGGTTTTGGCCCCATGCAATAGTGATAGAAGCAAATGCCCTATTTTAAATGCCGCGGTTTAAAGAAAAGTGCTTATATGCTGCGGGCTTCCTATAAAACCGCAGCAAATAGTTAAGACTATATGCCCAGCTACGGGCTTCCTAAAAGCCGCAACATATAGTCTTAACTATTTGCTGCGGTTTTCTAAGAAGCCCACAGCATATATTGTTATTTTTTTCTTTTTTCGTTTAATACTAATAATAATCAAATAATAATGTACAATGTAATAAACAATGATGAATCCAATAATCCAATGATAATCACAAACAATCACCAATAATCTCTTTGTAATAATAAACTCTCGATTGTATATATAATATAATAATATGTACGTACATATATATATATACATTAAAAACCTAAAAATCTAAACTAATTACAATTTACCAAGGACAAAAATTAGCAAGATACGTGACGATCTTGTCTTTTATTTCGCGCATTTCTTCATTTCTCAAAGGGCGTGTTTCCCTTGAAATGTCGTATAAAGCCTATAATATAATATAAAATTAAAAGATTAATAAACATTAGATTTTACCAATAATATAGTAAATATATATATATATATATATATATATATATATATATATATATATATATATATATATATATATATATATATATATATATATATATATTATAATTTAAGAACGTAACAAATACTTACCACATCTATGTCTTCGACTCCAACCTCCTTCACGGATTTCAAGATATCTTTCATGTATTTGAGAGTGTAGTAGCAGCAATCAACGGTATTATAATCTTGTCGAAAGCACTAAGAGAAAATAGATGTTAGTGTCAAAAACACTTAAAAACCCTTAAAATCGCAATTTAACACGTAATTTCTAGCATATGACTATGATCTTCAATTCTAACCATTTCAACACAATAATATATACCAAATAGTGTTGTGTGTCAAGTTTCGTGCAAAACAAACCAAGTTTGAGCTACTTTATCCGCAAAAGTGCCAAAAATGCTTTAAAAACTCTTAAAATCGCATCTTAACAAGTAATTTCTAGCATATGACTATGATTTACAATTCTAACCACTTCAACACAATAATATATACCAAATAGTGTCGTGTGCCAAGTTTCGTGCAAAATAAACCAAGTTTGAGCTACTTTATGCGCAAAAGTGCCAAAAATCTCACACCCGATCTCCAGCAGGAGTATTCATGGATGCGGAGGTAGTCGTAGATGAGGGCGTGGATGGACTTTGATTGGGGTATAAACCCGCATCCACCCATTCTTTTCGAACCTCATCGTACGTTTTTGGGCCCAAGCGATGGTAAAACTTCCTTTTGCTTGCTGATTCAGAAGCTTTACCACGCTTTTCCTAATTAATCAATGGAAATTGAATGTCATATATTAGTTTAATGATTGAATCAAAAGAAGTAAATTCAAATCAAAAGCTATAATGTAATATGAAATACTTACAACTTCTATGGGAGTTGTTCTTTTGGCAACAAAGGCCTCCCATTCCTTCTTTGATATGTGACCCCATATTTCGTAGGGCATCTTTGAAGGTGCTTGCTCTCCACCTTCATTTCCCGTTTTGACCTTTTTGATCGTACGGGCACGCCTCTTCGTGATCCAGCCAGTTAGTAGCTTTGATTTGAAATCTCTGAATCTTTCAGCAATAGCTGAAAGAAACACATTCTTCTTCTCCTCATCGCTCTCGATGTGAAAAAGATTCTACAAAAAAAAATTATACTTATTAGTGTCAATTAAATTATTTTAAAATGAAACTAAATGAATAAAAATAGTAAAGTTGCTTACCACAGTATCATTCCATAGAGAGTTCTTCAAACCCTCTAGAACCTCGTTCCATGCGTACAATATGGAAATCTTGCGGATACATGGGCCCACTTGTTTTTCATATTGCCTACGCCATTTTCCACATGTTTGACCCAATGCATTGTATTCCAAATGCATGGGTTCTGTGACTTTGAAGTTTTTCGTAGGACCTCGCCCTTTTCTTTTCTTACTGGTACTGGGAGCATCCATTAGTGGGGCGTCTTCAGTCTCATAATTAGGGATGGCAACGGGTCGGATCCGGGTCGGGTCCAGGTGGACCCGGATCCGGATCCGTTTTCAAGAGCAGGATCCAGATCCGGACCCGGATCCGCGGGTCCAATTTTACAAGACCCAGATCCGGATCCGTGGGTACTGCGGATCCAGTACCGGATCCGGGTCCAAAACGGGTCCAGTTTTATTTATTTATTTATTTTTAAATATGTTTAGATTGCAATTAAAGCGATATTTAATAGACTAATGTTAATAATATATATAATTTCACAATGAATCACCATAAAAAACATTATACAACTTAAAATTGTCTTCAAAATATCCAACAAACACATTCAAAATAACTTCGTCAATCATTCATGTTCTTAAATCTTAATCATCCAATATTCCCAATTTGTCAAAATTCTTCAACACTAACATCGTCAATATCCTACAAACCAAAAAAAAATTAATTAATATATGCAATTTATAAAAATTTAAAAATTACAATATAAGATTATAAATTTATAACGCAAAATAAATACCATATCAAGATTGTCCAATATTTCCACATCCTCACCATCTTCGTTGATAGTTGAACAAGCATAAGTTCCTTCAAAATTAACTTCAATAACGAAAAATGTAATTACATTAGTTAGTAAAATATGGACTAAATGTGCAAATTAGTATAAAATTACCTTTGACATCATCGACCATCCAATTTTGCAAGCACATCAAAGCCTCCACTGTTTGAGAATGAAGCCTAGACCGGTGAGCGCTTACTACCCTTCCACCCGTGCTAAATGCACTTTCCGAAGCAACCGATGAAACAGGAATTGCAAGAATGTCTTTGGCAATTTTTCTTAAAGTTGGGTAGGTTTGGTCTATCTTCCACCATGCAAGTATATTAAAATCATTTTTCTCCGGCAAAGTACGACTCTCTAAGTATTGATCAATTTCACTTTTAATGGGCACATAATCAATTTTTTGTCTCTTAGTCCTAGCGAAATCATCCTCATCACCAAGATCCTCAAGTTGTGTCTCCACTGGAGAACTTTCATTCACATTACATTGACTTTTATACTCATCGAAAAGATTATAAAGAGTATTTCTTACTCTTTCCACTTTAGCATTGGCATCATCTCCATAGAGTTTCTTAAAATAATGCACCACACAATCCATCTTATTTCTCGGATCTAAAATGCCCGCAATGGCCAAAAGCTCATTAGTATGATCCCAATATTTGTCAAACTTTTCTACCATTTTCTCAGCCATTTTTTTAATAATCTCACAATTGTCATTTTCCCTCCACTTAGTTAATGCAAGTTTAATCTCACAAACATTACGAAAATACAAATTTGAAGTTGGATAATTTCTACCAGAAAAAACCTTAGTTGCCTTGTAGAATTTTCCAACTTTTGACAAACAAGAGTAGCCATTTGCCAATCATGATCACTAGGCACATCAAAATTCAACCTTCTATGTAGACGTTTCAACTTATTAAAAACTTCTTTAAAAGGCAAACAAGTGTCAAGCAAATCATATGTGGAGTTCCACCTAGTTTTACAATCAAGACTCACCCTTTTAGGTTTAGTCACATTCAAAAGGCGACAAGCTTCCTCAAACTTTTCAATTCTTTTAGGAGTAGACATCCAAAATGCAACACAATCTCGAACTTTGCAAATAGCAGAATCAATGACATCTAAACCATCTCTCACAATCAAGTTAAGAATGTGAGCACTACACCTCATATGCAAAAAATCTCCACTCAACATTAAAGAACTACTTTCTAATTTATCCATCAAGACATTCATCATTGCATCATTTGTGGTAGCATTATCAACAACAATAGAAGAGATTTTATTTTCCAAGGTGAATTGGGAAAAACAATCCAATAATATCTTGGCAAGAACCCCTTTGTTATGTGGGTATGGAACATAACAAAACCTAAACAAAATTCACACACCAACATGGATTCAAAATTAAATAAAATTCACATAACTTGGCAATGAAATTTAAATGAAAGGAAAATAAATTACCTTAGGGTTCTATTATGTAAAACCCATTCTTCATCAATGAAATGTGACGTCACAGCCATATAACCTTTTTTTTGAGTAGAGGCGGTCCACATGTCAGTTGTTATTGCAATTCTACCCTCATTACGCTCAAGCAAGACTTTAAGAGAGCTCCTCTCGGTGTTGTACGTTTTTATCACATCATTTTTCAATGTGTTTCTCGAAATCATCTTAAAGTTGTCATTTAAACTCCTCACAAAGTTTCTAAAACCTATGTGGTCAACCATTGATAAAGGATACTCATGCATTACCACCATTTTCATCAATTCTTTCCTTGATACTTCTTGATCAAAAACCACTTTCTTTGGCCTTTCATTAACTGCTAAGTAAGTAGATCCATCGATTTCTCTTTTCACTTTTAATTGTGATTGATTAGATGCAAGGTTTAAATGTCTACTTGAACATGTTTTTTTAGCATGTTTAAGAAGATGTGAAGTTCCACTACTCCCTTTGTAGGAAAGTATTTTCTTACAAGTCTTACATTTTGCCATTTGTACACCATTCACATGTACAAGATCAAAATAAGTCCATGCTTCTGAAGTTAATTTCTTACTTTTACCACTACTTTGTTCAGTAGATTCATTCTGAACATCAACATCACCCTCAAATTCCCCATATGATTCATGAATATGATGCTCAATAGGTTGACTAGAAGCACCATCAATTCCATCATTTTGATTATCCATTTGCTCAACTCAACAATACACTGTGATAAATTTACTAGTCATCATCAATCACTAAACTCAAATACATCAACAAAAATCAAAATTTACCATTGAACTCAACATAAATCAAGCACCAAACTCAAATACATCAACATTAATCAACCACTAAACACAATTAAACTCAAATACATCAACATTAATCAACCACTAAACACAACTAAACTCAAATACATCAACATAAATCAAAATTTACCATTGAACTCCACATAAATCAACATAAATCAAGCACCAAACTTAAATAAATCAACCACTAAACACAACTAAACTCAAATACATCAACATAAATCAAAATTTACCATTGAACTCCACATAAATCAACATAAATCAAGCACCAAACTTAAATAAATCAACCACTAAACTCAACATTAGACATATATCTACTACTCAACATAAATCAAAAGTAATGTAGGAAAAAAAAAAAAAAAAACTAGGTTTTGAATTTCGAAACCTGCTGGGCGTAGAGCAGCAGGCTGCTGCTGCTGGGCCGCTGTCTGTATGGAGGCTGAGCTGAGTGTCTGGATTCGAGGGTCGATGCAGATTGCAGAGCAGAGGGAGCGAGGGAGACTTGGAGTCTGGAGAGGATGGCTGCTGCGGCTGTGCGGCACTGGAGAAGAAGAGAACGTAGGTAGAGTTCTTACTAGTTACTGCTGCCGTGCTGCGGTTCAAAAGAGTTGAAATTTTTGAAACTGAAATCAGAGATAGGGAGTTTTGAATAATGAATTAATGATATTGATATAAAAAAAAAAAATTTAAAAAAACGGATCCTTTAGATCCGCAGGTCCGGGTCTGGGTATTTTTCCCAGACCCGGACCCGGACCCGTCAAATTAAACAGGATCCGTATCCGACCCGGATCCGACGGGTCTATATTTTTAGGACCCAGATCCGTGAAAACGGATACGGATCCACGGATCCGGGTCGGGTCCAGTACCCATTGCCATCCCTACTCATAATCACTGTTAAGTGGTGGAGCGTCTTCAGCCATACGCTCGTATCTCACAATTTGGTCCTCTTCAGTGTCATGACTATGTTGTTCATTATCCGAGGTCTCAATCTCGGGGACAATTTCGTCTCTGAAAAGATGTTTTGTATATCAGTACCTGGAAAGTGTATGAAATATGAATAGAAATATATTAGAACACAAGCTAAGTAATATTAAGAATATGACTATGATTTATAATTCTAATGCATTCAACACAATAATATATACCAAATAGTATTGTGTGCAAAGTTTCATGCAAAACAAACCAAGTTTGAGCTACTTTATGCGCAAAAGTGCCAAAAAAACTTAAAAAAACCTTAAAATCGCAACTTATCAAGTAATATTAAGAATATGACTATGATTTACAATTCTAAGATAAAGACATATTACCATAGAGTTATTACCAAATATGACTATTAGATTATCTATTAATCTTATACACTAAATCTAATTATAAATGATTAAAAATAGAGTTATTTATAACAAATATAATTGATTCAATGTTACACGTCGTGAGTCGTGACCGATGAAATTGAAATACTATACCTAAACTTTGTCATCATAAAGACAACAAAAGCAATAACAAAATAAAAAAAAAGAAGAGCACATAATTACAAAACAAAATTTTCTCACATCACATGGAATAAAAATACAAATAAAACAAAATTTTCTCACATCACTTGTAATGCTTCATGATATGTCTTAGGTGGGGATGATCATGGGTCCAGGATCTTGTTGGATCCGCCTTGGACCCGCCCCCTTTTTTAAGGCTCTGGGTCTTATTTTTTATGACCCATCGGATCCGGGTCAGATCTGGATCTAGAAAATATTTGACGGGTTCGACTCCGGGTCCAGGTCTCAAGGTGCAGACCCGGACCCGGACCTAGACCTGACCTCAAGATCCAGACCCTAGACCTACCCCTCAAACCCGGACTCGGACCCTATACAATTAAATATTTTTTTTTACTTTTTAGTAATTATTTTGTATTTGAATTTCATGGACTCGAACAAGTGTTTGTAATACGATAATAAGTTGCTTACAAAAATACAAGACTCGAAAAAGGTTCAGATTTGACAATCAAAAAGACTTTGTTTAAGATCCATTAAGGACCCATCAAGGACCCTAGACTCGTCAGATCCGACGGGTCTGGGTCTAGGTCTGAAAATTTTGGACCCTTAGGATCCGGATCCGACCAAACCCGCTCCAGACCTGCCGCATGACCATCCCTAGTCTTAGGTTCTATAAGAGAAATCAAAGCATGAAAAATACATAAACTTTTTAATTGTGAACGAGTTGCGATATCAGATATGGATTTGATATAATATTCCTAGTAGGATGTGATGATGCATGTTTGAACATTCTCTTCAACAAAGTTAGAGTGGCTTCCATTAGGCAAGCAAATTGTAAAGGCCCTGACAAACATTTATAGGTTTAGGATGAAATTCAGTCACCGGTTCAGTTTGTAACTCTGGTTTAAGGCTCTTAATTGGTTCAACTATTTCAACATAAGAGTCTTGAATATGTTCTGGCATGTATGGAACTTCTTTTATTTAGCCTTTGAAACATTAGAATGATCTTTCATCATCATCACGCAGTTGATTTAATTAGCCCTAATTTTCGTATGTATTGAACTTGCAAAAAACTTAAAGGTTTGAGAAATTAAAAAGAAAAATAATACCTTAATTCATGAGTTTTGAAGATGAACAAGATTAAATGCTTTTGGCTTCAAAGGTTTTTGAAGAATGATGAACAGTAGAAGTCGTGGGAGAAGAAGCAGATGATGAACTAGCAGTAGGATTTATGAAAATTTGAAGTTTGATGAACCAGATGATGAACTAGTAGAAGTTTGAGAAATTTCGAAGGAAGAAGAAGAAGATGAAACGTGTTTTCGTGGGTTTATGCAACAATATACTATAAGGGTTATTATGAAAATGGAACATTAAAAGGCGGGTTTTCAATTTATGAGAAAGTAATTGCTGCGGGCCAAAAGAACACCGCAGCAAATAAGTGCTTAATTGCTGCGGGCTAAAAAAAACCGCAGCAATTAATCACTTATTTGCTGCGGGCCATATTATACCGCAGCATATAAAGCTTAAATGCTGCGGGCATCAGGTAGCCCGGAACATTTGTAATATATATATATATATATATATATATATATATATATATATATATATATATATACATATATATATATATATATATATATATATATATATATATATACATATATATATATATATACATATATATATATATATATATATATATATATATATATATATATATATATATACATATATATATATATATATATACATATATATATATATATATATATACATATATATATATATATATATATATATATATATATATATATATATATATATATATATACATATATATATACATATATATATATATATATATATATATATATATATATATATATAGATATATATATAGATATATATATATATATATATACATATATATATATATACATATATATATATATATATATATATATATATATATATATATATATATGTATATATATATACATATATATATATACATATATATATATACATATATATATATACATATATATATATATACATATATATATATACATATATATATATACATATACATATATATATATACATATACATATATATATATATATACATATATATATATATACATATATATATATATATACATATATATATATATACATATATATATATATATATATATATATATATATATATATATATATATATATATATATATATATATATATATATATATATATATATATATATATATATATATATATTGCTATTTAATGTTGCATCTATGGAAAACCGCAGCAAATGACACGCAGCAAATGAGGCTTTTTGCACTAGTGGAAGTTAGATATTTTATTGGTGAATATAAGATAGTATAAGTTGGACAAACACTAATTCTATTCCAAAACTGATCGACATGATAACTTAGGCAAACTCGAGTCTTGATTCCCTTTTTTGTATAGTCTACGAGAAAATATACTTCTTGCTGATAATAAAAAATGGGTCCTACTTGCTAGTACATATGGTTGATTTTTGCACATTCTGTAAACTCAATAATACTGCCTTGAGAGCTTAGATGTTGGCAAATCATTTTATTCTTTGTTTTAAATATATATTCTTATTGTGTGTTTTGTGAAGAGGGTTAGTTGAATAACATATTCAAACTAAGCAAGCCTTTTGTAGGAGGAAATTTTATATTTGGGTTTGCCGCCGTTTAAAGTGAGGATGATGTTAATTGATCATTTTATAATTATTTTTGCTTCGTCTTAGTATTATAGCGCTTGTACATGTCATTTTGCAGAACTAAAAAATATTTATTAATAAATGAAATTTTTTTGAAATTTCATCCATTTGTTGGTGCCCCATGGAACTTTGAACCCTGGATCCATCACTGGTCTCGAGCGTCGATCCTGTTTCGTTCTTGCAATAGCCGTATTTTTGGTAATGACGATCACCTGTGTTCTCAGGATTTAGATCAAACCTAAACCTGAAGGTCCATTATATTCCCACTTTTTAAAAGTCTTGTTATATCATTGTTTTAGTATGAGTTTTGAATAAATACGTTTGGTATATAAAGTTTTGTTTGTTTCGCAACGAAATGGTATATTTCATTTGCCACATTGTTTTACTATTAACTTGTAAAGTTATAGCCGTGTTTGGATTCGCTATAAACTAAAAGTTTTTAGCCGTATTTTTGTCGATACCAAATAATCTTTTAAAAGAGTTTGAGTTTTGATAAATTAATGTTTTATACAGAGTTACCAAAAGAGCAAAAAGTTTATTTGAAAATTTTGTTAATGACTTGTATAGTTTGTTGGATTACTCAACAATTCAATTGTTGACAGTCTTTGATGGGGTCTATGACTATCCCTTATTGGGGATAGATCAACTTTCAGGTCAACTCTAATATGGATAGACTTTTGTTGCTTTTATGTGTTGCGTGCCGCTATAACGAGGACATCATTTTAGGAAAGTTAACTTGTAATAATATTTTAAAGAATCATGTGTTGTAAAATTAAAGGATTTAGATATTTTGTAATATATAAACTTAGCTTATAAATAATTTGTAACTATTTAAGTTTAAATTATGTAAAATTTTTAAATATTCTGATATTGGTTTGCTATGGCTAGCGAGTCACAAGTCGGATTCAGCCCAGACTTCTATAAGTCTTCTACTGTGCTTTGTAGACAGTATTATATTATATTGTTTACGCTGGTTTGGGTTGTTTGACAGTCTGATTTTCAATTATGTGCTCTATTGTTGATACTTGAATTTTTTTGATGTGAAAGTTATATCCTTGACATTGTTGAATTGTTATCTGGAGTGATACTTATAAAACCATGGATCTATCCTCCTTGATATTAAATTGTGAGTAAGGGGCAATTGGCTCACTGCTATATTTTGAGGCGAGTTGCCATTGAGTTATTAGCTAGCTTCACCTGAGAGTGAGATAGCCCTGGAGTTATTGAGCATTCTCTCAACTAGATACTTAGTGCGCACGAAGGTCTAGGATTTTTGTAAAATATTATGTATTATTCTCTTCTCCCGGTTAGTGAAAATATATTTTAATTAAAAATAAAAAATATTTTATGTGAGGTATGTCTACTTGCTCAACCTTACATGGACTTTTTTTTGTTTTGGTTTTAGATTGACGTGATTTGCGAGAACAATTGATTAATAGATGGGATATCACGCAGTTACATAATATATCATAGTACTTATTTTATGGATTTTAATAGCTTTACTTTTAGCATTGAGTTTAATTAAAGGGAATTATTATTTGTCGCCACCTGTTTCATTTTATCGCCACCCCCCCTTCTAACAAAATTACCATATTACCCCTAGATTTAAAAAAATTACAAAAATGCCACTTAAGTTAAAAAATGTTTAAGAAATGTAAATGGCACTTAATAACATTGTTATCGCTTAATGACATTATTATCGGAATTATATATATATTGAATTTTCAGAGGCTTTATGGTAGTATATTCGAATTCAAACACGATACATTCTCTCTAAAAACTCTCTAGAAACAATACGTAAAGTTAAACAAGCTAGTACTCTAGATCGAACATCAATGGCATACCAAGACGTGCATGATAACGATCCGGTAAGTAATTAATCGGTTCGATTTTTGCAAAAAAAAAAAAAAAAAATAGGAACGTAGTCGCACAAACCAGTCGCACAAAACGTGCGACTGGGAGTCGCACGTTTTGTGCGACTGGTTCGTGCGACTGCTTCAAATTTTTTTTTTTTTTTTTTTTTTTTTTTTGTATTTGAATAAAAAAAAAATAAATAGAAGTCGCACAAAACATTTTGTGCGACTTCTATTTATTTTTTTTTTTAACTTCGAATTATAAAATTTATTTTGTTTAATTAAATTAATTTATTTTAATCTATTGTTGTGCTATAATAATGGTATTTTATTATAATTATTTTGTAGAAATAATTATTTTTTAAGTTAATATTATTTTGATATATTATGATAATGTTATTATAATTATTATTTGCAGGACTTTGAAAATTTAGGAGATAATATAGATTATTCTGATAGATTTGTTACCGATAGAGAATTTGATTCTGTAGATGATTTACATACTTGGGCTAATGAGATAGCACTAACAATTGGATTTCAATTTACACGTGCTTCATATAAAAAAAAAGAAGGGCGTTCTAGAGTGAGTCTGTACTTAAGATGTCACCGTTACGATAAAAGAAGTGTTGATTTGCATAACTTAGACAATGCTCCCCGACCAGGTTCCAAAAGTAGGGGTTGTGGGTGTAAATTTATGATTTTAGGAACTAGTCGTAACCCAAAGGAAAGACCTTGGACGGTTAGAGTGTTTCCTGGTGAAAAAGGAATACATAACCATCCGTTCTTCATGTACGTAGATGGTCAAATAAGAGTAAATAGGATGACTGTGGATATCAGGCAGCACATACGAGATCTAAGTGCAACTGGCATGCAACCAGCATTTATAATGTCTTCAATTAGAAGAAATTTTCCTCGTTTTTATGCTAGTATGAATCAAATTTACAATGAGAGACAGTCAATGAGGAGAGAAGAGATGGATGGTAGGACTCCTCTTCAACACTGTCTGTATATGGCCACGGAGCATAATTATGTAGTTTGGAGGGACTTGGATAGTGAGGATCAGTTGACTAGATTATTGATTGCGAATCCAACTTCTATCCAGATGCTACGTTCGTGGCCCCATGTTGTGTTGATAGACACAACGTACAAAACGAATAAGCAAAAGTGGCCCCTTTGCGAAATCATTGGAATGACGCCAACGAATCATAATTTCTTGGTTGCATTATGTTTGATGCGAGATGAGGCGGCTGTGTCTTATTCTTGGGTGTTGGAGAGGTTGAGGGATATTTACGGGACAGTGCAGACGCCGGATGTAATCGTAACGGATCGGGATGAGGGTTTGTCTGCAGCTATTCATGCTGTCTTTCCAGGTAAACATGTTTTAATTATTAATTATCGTCGATCTATGTATTATATATTTCTGAATTAATTTTAAATTTATGTTTAATGCAGATGTACGACATCTATTATGCGTATGGCATATTGGCAATGACGTGGAGAACATGGTCGATAAATTGTGTGGCGGCAAGAAAAATCAACAGGGCCAGTTATTCAGGCAAACAAAATGGAACCCCTTGGTTAACAGTATGACGATCGCCGATTTTGAAAACAGATGGGAAGGGATTGTGTCCACTTGGTCGACTAGGAACCGGAGAGTCGTGCAATATTTGGCAGGAACATGGATTCCTCACAAAGAGAAATATGTGCGTGCGTGGACGAATGATTGTTTGCACTTGGGTAACCAGACTACCAGTCGAGTTGAAAGTCAACACTCTTCCTTCAAGTACTACTTGGGTAGCGGTAATAGCTCATTCGATACGCTGTTTAAAAGGGCGCACGCACAAATTATGAATCAACAATCAAAAATAAGACAAGCTCTTGAGGAATCTAAGAATTCCATTTCAAGAACGTCGCGACTAAATTTTCTACGACCGTTGTATCGTCATGTTTCTATATTTGCCTTGGAACTATTGATGATGGAGCACAACCGGATGCTAACCCTGGGCAGTTGTCTTTTAGAAAAATGCGGTTGTGTCATTCAAAAAACCCACGGATTACCATGCGCGTGTTACTGTTACTTGTCTATCAGGTCTAATGGTGCTCTGTACTTGGACGATATACATCCGTTTTGGAAAACGTTAAAGTATTTAGATGCAGAAGAAGATGCGAACGAAGAAGTACGGCACGCAAACGCCGATGATAAAGAGTACTTTCAATCGTTGGTGGATGAAGTTTTAAAATCCGACCCCTCAGTACTACGACGCGTCTCTCAGGTACTTGAACATGAGCTGCACCCCGATGGTCACGACATACCTGAGCCCGAAGCAAGTCCACCGAGGAAAGGAAGACCAATGACAAGCAGAACCTTGAGGAGAAACAAAAGTGCGTTTGAGTACAGTAGATCGTCCTCAAGGGGTCGCGGATCAAGATCATCATCACGCGGGAGATCCAGTGGTAGATCAAGCAGCCGGTCGCATCAATCGTCAGTTGGAATTAACTTCAGTTTCAACTTATCAGGTACTCTTATTTCTTTTCATTTAATATTATATGTTTTATATCAATATTGGCGTAATGATATATTGTTACTTATTCAGATGGTGCAGCAGGTCGTGATTTTTCACTTTTTCCGTGGCCAGATCACATTCCATTTATTCTTCCGCATGGCCTCTGTTACGACGTGCAATGAGTTTGGAAATGGAAACGCATAGAGAACAATATGCACGCTTATATTTATCAGCAGATTCGGTGGAGGAAGCTATATTCAGAGTTGGTGCCCACAATAAAGGACCTGCTCCGTACGATCACTGGTTGGAAGCGACAACACTGTATTCTGCAGCAACATTTTTAAACATAGCAATTGCGTATTATGGCTCTGCGGATGGTCATCCAATGTACAATTGTTTAGTGCTTCCTTTAAGAAGAACAGGGGGAATGCATGGCGTAAATAAACTTATACATATTCTTTGGGTAAACGGGAATCATTATGTTCAGCTTTTAATGAACGATGATTCATCTCCAGTGCCGCCAGTCCAACAAAATTGGAGAGCAGCTAACAATTCATGTGCAGATTTAGAAAGACAATATCGTAATAGGATATCACTTTGGAGTAGAATGTGCAACATACAACGACAACAGCATAATAACACCGCTGGAGACGCGGTGAATTTAGATTCTCCATAGTGTTTATATATAATTCAATTGTTCAAACGATTAAAAAGTTGTTCATACATAAAGATTAAATACAACAATTGTTCATGCATTACAAAACAGGTAAATGTCTATAAGGGGCTGCGCCCTCTACACTCTTGCCATTCGGAAAACAACTCTCTAAGATCCTCTAAATACATATCAGCAGCATCTCTTTCCCGAGGCGTCATTTGAGCAATAGCTGGCATCCTGAGCAATGGTGCAAGTCGAGTTGGAAATTCAGCAGCAAACTGTAAAACCAGACAATTGCAAAGTCAATACATGTTATGAAACATAAAAATAAAATATATAATTAGGAATACTAACATATTCGACTCTGTTATCAGCAGCACCAAACGCAGCAGCAGGTCCTTCACCTGGGATAAGAAAACAGTGGGAAGACACTCTAAACCAGTCCACGTAATCCGGGGCAGCCTCTGATGGAACCGATGCGCGACGCTGTGCCTGCTCCACTACGCGGGCACAGTAAGGGAACCTACTCCACATCTCCGTAAACATACAGGAAGAAGCGAATGTAACTGAGTAGGAGCCCTGTGCTGGTCGCAGAGCTTGGGTAGGTCTCAGCGGAGCCGGGGGAATCTCCTGTGCAAAACCGAGCTGCCTCACTGTCCTCTCAGGCAAATAGACCTCCACGATATCGAAACAGGTGATACCACCGATATACGAGGTACGTGGGTGCTCGTTCAATAAAGACCTATCATAAGTCAAGTACGGAGTCCACTCCACCTGCTCACAATGAATATAATACATAATCAACATAACATCTCTGCCCTTGACAAGTTAAACAATTAAGTTTGAAGTCATGTACAAAACCTGTGCCTCTGTCATGGCATCCAGTATGCTCCTACAGTCTATCAGTCTGCTCAGCTCGCGGATTGGCTTCGGCGGGGACCACATCTCTGCCCTTGTCTTGTTCGGCATGTCAGCTTGACGCGGATGGGGGCGGAAGGCTGGGAAGTACTCGTAAATCCATGTCTGCAACAGTGTCAGGCAACCAGCAATAGTCTTGCACCCAGTCCTTGTCGCCATACCCAGTTGGCGATACATGTGAGCAAGCGTCACTGCACCCCAAGCAATATCAGCCTCATCAGCGGTAACAGTAACAACAGGGTGAGGACGCATCCCGACTCTAGTCTTATCCACGAGCAACGTGGAACCTACTATAGCCATGTAGTAGGCGGTACGTTGAGTATCCATAGACTGAGAACGGTGGCATAGCTGCAACAGTGCACCAACATTAATGCTGCCGCTTGTGAAGTGCCCCTTCGCACGCAGCTCCGACAATGGCATACCAAAAAGGCCGGCCAGGCCAAGCTGCCATTCATTATCAGACGGTTGCACGGGAAGTGAACCGTCAATGCCAATTCCCAAGATGCGTT
This sequence comes from Amaranthus tricolor, assembly GCF_026212465.1. Classification (NCBI taxonomy): domain Eukaryota; kingdom Viridiplantae; phylum Streptophyta; class Magnoliopsida; order Caryophyllales; family Amaranthaceae; genus Amaranthus; species Amaranthus tricolor. The sequence continues at coordinate 15,840,452 of NC_080059.1, read as the reverse complement.
GCACGTCGTGCAACATTATGGTCATCTCCCCCCACGGCATGTGGAAGGTGTTCGTGTCAGGCTGCCACCTTTCCACAAATGCCGTAATGAGAGCACTGTCGATGTGCTGGTGCATTATATACGGCAGCCGACCAAGGGGAGTACCAGGTAACACTCTGTACAATTCATCAGACATGTCCTGAAGTCTAATGATTGAATCCAACGTTTTCTTCCGAGCACGACATTCCAAAATCGGAGGGGTGCGCTCCGATCCCTCAAATATAGCCTTTGCTACGTGCCCACCGTAGCTGGGTATTAAAGTAGTATCAACAGGGCCCCCGGGCTGGGCTGATGTGATTAACCAGTCCGTGTCCGCGGACTGCGATCGCCTCCTCCCCCGTGGAGCCGCATCCTCAGCCTGGCTTACTCCTGCCTGATCAGAAGTGCCACTCGAGCCCTGCCCTCTACTCTTGAACTTAACAGCATGGCCTCTTACGATCGTCCAATCAACAGGATGACATGCAGACTCATCCTGACCAAGAGACTCTTCCCGACTAAGAGACTCGTCGTAATCAGTATCATCGTCACCTGAGCCGACCGTATGACTATGTAGGCTACTTTGGCGCTCAAAGCGACTACGCACTTGCTCTAGGGTACTTGAACGTTGGGCCTGACTATGTATGGCCGCTTGTTCTTGCCTTGCTCGCCTTGCAGATCCCGTAACCCCCCTCTCATGGGGATCACCTCTCAGTAAAGTAGGCCTAGATCTATTGCCGCTTAATAAACCTCTAAAAAACCCTTTTCCTTTACCTTGATTTCCAGCCATTTACTAGAATTTTCATAATTTAAATTAAGACAACATTTTAAATTACTTAAAATCAAATAAATTAAAAACAAGCAACACGTAAAATATTTCACATTTACAAATAATTAAACAATTATTATATTCATAAATATTTAAACAACTCAAATTTAATAAATTAATTACACTAAACAAATTCATTACAATAAAAAAAAAAAATAAATAAATAAAACCGGTCGCACGAACCGGTCGCACAAAACGTGCGACTGTACAGTCGCACGTTTTGTGCGACCGGTTCGTGCGACCGGTTTTATTTATTTTTTTTTTTTCTTTTTCGAATACGTAAATCAATAACTACTTCTTACAACAACATTATCATAATACATATTATTACAACATTTACTAAATAACATTAACTAACAACGAACTCTTTCAAAAATTTTAAAAAAAATAAAAAAAAAAAAAAAAATTTTGGTTTCAGCCCAGTCGCACAAAACGTGCGACTGTACAGTCGCACGTTTTGTGCGACTGGGCCGAATCGAATTTTTTTTTTTTTTTTTTTTTTCCTTCGATTCATTTAAAAAAAACTTACCTCGAATTTTTGTTGACGATTTCGATTCCAAAGTTTTAGCTCCGCTTAATTTTATGTGAAGAATTTGATTTTATGGAAGTGATGAAAGTGTTATTGAGTGGATTTGAAGTGTTTTTATATAAATTATAAGCTTAGTGGCATTTTCGTAATTTTTTAAGTTTCAGGGGTAAAATCGTAATTTCATTCAAGGGGGGGGGTGGCGATAAAATGAAATTGGTGGCGACAAATAAGAAATGGGTAATTAAATAACAAATGAATTTATAGGCTTTTGTGACTAGGAATAAAAATTTGATGTTTGGGATTTACTTTTTGTCATTGGGACGTCGGAATCTTTGAGTTTTTTTAAATTTGAATTTAAGCACATGTTAGATTATTTATTAAATTTTGAGTTTTACATTTACAATGTATTTTGAAGATATATTAAATATATTTTTGAATTATGCTTAGTAACACATTCATCTAATAAAACAAATGTAAGGAATTGGGAGGAGAGGTTATTTGAATCTTAATAAAAAAACCTAGTCTGATACCATATAGAAAATAACCCTTTAGCCTTTTCATAAATTTTCAAAGAGTATTTATACAATATTAACACTAGAAAACGCATTAACCCTAGAGCTATGTAATTATAAAAGTACCCTTAATATCTAATAAAATTACCTAATGAATATTTATATACTAATAAAAAATTTTTGTATTTGCCCTTATCCTCTCCATTTCAATTATACATTTTAGAGCTTATGGCTCGATGGATAGAGCATCTGGATGTGGAGCAGAAGATTTGGGATTCAACCCCTACTAGGCGCAGGTATCAGTGGGGGGTTTCTTGACTGCGCGCATCTCCCTTTACTCCCTCATTAGGGGAATAAGAATGATTTGTCCGCATCTTTCAGGAATAAAACAAACCCCCACCCGAACCCTGCCTTGTGCGGGATACTGGGAGTGTCCTTTACCTTTATTTAATATATATCTACTATCAATCATCAATAAAAAATAAAATATACTAATAAAGAAACGATTTGAGACACATGTCACACTGTCATTAAAAATTTTCCTGCTTTTTTTCTATTATTGACAAGTAAACTTTTGACATTTGACTTGATATTTAGGGAAACAATTGACTCATTAAAACATGTAATATTTGTTGATTGAATATAGCTATATGTGATGATTTATTGAATAAACAGGGGCGGAGCAAACAATTTCGAGACCATGTTTATTTTTCATAAATTTCTAAAATTGGGGCCCTTCATAATTAAACTAAAAAAATAAATAAATTAAGTTGTTAAAAATTAAACTTTCTTCTTAAATGTTAAAATGGAAGAAAAAGAATCGTAATAGATTGAAGACCAATAATAAATATATCAAATTAAAGATAATTTTACAATCTTTCATTTGATATATGTAAATAAACACTTTAAAAACATAAAACTCACATAAAACGCAAATAAGTACCAAATAAACAACATGAGTATTTAACAACATATTTCCACAAAGGATAAGAACCGAAATCAACCTCTTCATTTGTAGCATCACCACTAACATTGCATGAATCAGAGCCACTAGCCCCTCTATTAGACATGATTGAACTCTTCAAATTCAAACAATCACAATTAAAGATTTAAAAATCAAGATTAACAAATAATACATTAACAATTTAACATTAACAAATAACAATTAACAAATATTCAAAGAGGATAAACAAAAAAATCAAGAACAACATTTCAATTTTTCAAAATTCAAATTACAAACACGTTGTAAATTTAACATCAACAAATAACAAATAACAAATAATAAATATTCAAAGAGGATGTACAAAAAAATCAAGAACAACATTTCAACTTTTTATTTCTGCTTAATTAAGCATCCCATTATACATTAAGACCCCATTTAACAGCATATTTCTAATCTTTTTCTTGCTCCACTCCTCACCATTCACCAAATAGCTTTCCACCATTAATGGAGGTTGAAGCTTTCTTAAATCTCTTTGATTCTTATTGGTTTCACCTTAATTTATTCAAGACAAAACCATTCAAATCCAAATAATTTTCAAAAATACCCACATCAAATTTAGAAATCCCAGCTTTACCAACAATTCATACTAAAATTTCTTTTCTAGAAAAAATTACCTCAATTCCCCACAAAAATTAAGTGATTCTTATTCTTCCCCAAATTCTGTTCTTCTAACATTAAAACTGCAAACCATTTTTTCTGGGAAAATATCAGAAGATTTTGAAGATTATTCAAAATCAGAAATGGAAAAAAACCCAGAAAAAATAAAAATAAAATTGATTTCTTCTCCATTAAAGGGAATAAACCCAGAAATTACCAACAGATCAAGAAGAAAAAAGAAGGGATTAAGTAAGAGTTTATTTGACCTTGAATTTGAAGAACTTAAAGGGTTTATGGATTTGAGTTTTGTTTTTTCTGAAGAAGATAGAGATTCAAGGTTGGTTTCAATCATTCCTGGGTTGCAAAAATTAGGAAAAAATAATGATAAAATTGAAAATAATGATAATAAATGTGGTAATAATTCATTAATATCAAGACCATATGTCCTTACCGTGTCCGCGTGTCCAGAAAAATATTAAAATATTGGACAATTCATTTGGCGTGTCGGACACGAATTTTGGCGTGTCGGACACGAATTTTAGCGTGTCCGTGTCCGACACGGGACACGCCAGTTTAAGGACGTGTCCGTATATTCCAGATAATATCATAATAAATACAAATATTTAATAATTAAGTTTATATTGTAAATAAATTAATTTTATAAAATAATATCGTTACTCATTCATATCAATAAATATTTATAACATTCATGTTTTAAACGGAAATTTACTTAGTAAACTAGAAAACTTAAAGATATAACAAATCTACTAAGAGGGAGTTTTTATAGGGTCATTGATTGGATTGATCTTTGAGCAGACAAGGTTGGGTTGAGGACAACAAAGAAAGTTGACAACTCACTAATAAATGATAATCAATTAATCATAGTTAGTTCCCAATCAATTTCAACTGATTGAAGCATTAAATTACAAAACTGCCCCCAACTTAAAATACCATTTCCTACTTGCTTACTATAACCATCATTCTTTATCTTTCTTATAAACCATCTTCATCACCAAGCTAATACTTAAATCCTCTGTTAGCTCCTTTCCATTAATAACGGAGAATCTCTTTTCCATTAATTGTTATTTGCGTCAAATAAGCAACAAAACGACATCAAAATAGGAAAGCTCAAATTTGCAACCATGATCAAGGTTAAAATAGTTAATACTCCCTCCAATAATTCAGGTAAATGTCTCATTTAATATTTATTAAGAGTAAATTTTTCAGAAGTATAAATCAACGAGTGGAACACAATAAAAAGTGTCTACATATACAAATTAAATAGGGCACCACAACAAAAAGATATTCTATTAAAAATCATTGCTCAAAATATAATTGAGACAATTATGATGAACCCATCTACAAAAATGGAATATTTACTCTGAAACGGATGAAACAACGTTTTCCCGGCCAACTTAAGGTAACTTTCTCACTTCCATACCAAGTTTTTATATCTCTTTTTATTTTATCTTTTTCAAAATTGCCCTGGTTATTTTTCAAACCTTGAATCTCTAACATCTCTATAACAACTCTCTCCGAACACTTGTTGAATCAAAACAAGCTAAAATTAAAAATCGAATTACAATGGCCAACGAAAATGAGCATCAATATGATTGTGTTAAAATTTGATACATGTTCACTCTTTTAGCTATAACTTTAAATAGGAAAATCATATAATTGCAATGTTTGAGGAATTAGAACCTAAACTTCAAGATCTTTTCAATGATATATTATATACCCAATTTCGATAACCGAATGAGAAATGACGATCGTTTAAAGTTTGTTTATGCTAAAATTTGATACATGTTTAATCTTTTGGGCATAAATTTTATAGAAAAATTGTATTAAAGCAAGATTTAACCATTAGAAACTAGACTTTAAGAGCTTTTCAACGACATATTATATGCCAAATTCTGACAATCGAGCGAGTAATGCGAGACTCCACCGCGGTCAGGTCGTGCGTTTAACGCGACCATACCGCAGTACGGTTGCACGTGACTGAATGTTAAAAATCACTGCAAACTTTAAACGGTCGTCATTTTTCGCTCGATTTTCAGAATGGGACATATAATATGTCGTTGAAAAACTCTTGAAGTCTAGTTTCTAATGCCGCAAACCTTGCATTAATAAAGTTTTTGTGTATAAAGTTATGCCCAAAAGATTGAAAATGTATCAAATTTCAGCACAAACAAACTTTAAACGATCGTCATTTCTCGTTCGGTTATGGGAATTGGGCATATAATATGTCATTGGAAAGATCTTAAAGTCTAGGTTTTAAAGCCACAAATATTACAGTAATGTGATTTTTTTTATCAAAAGTTTCGGCCAAAAGAATGATTATGTATCAAATTTCAACATAAAACGTGTGATTAGGTTTATTTTCTGATTTTAAAAAATTAATTTCTTTTTAAAATTAATATTTTTTATTTTAATTTAATTATTAATAAATTTAGTTTAGTAATAATAATGGTTGATTTTATAATTAAAAATAAATTTAAAGACATTTTAGTAATTTTATTAAAAAAGGCAGCTATATAATGAAAAGCATGACGAAGTTTAAGAATTGGGTTTATATACTCCATCCGTATAGGCTATAGTTTATAAAAATACATAGTTGCCATGATTGTGATTTTATCCTTGTTAAATTTTAAAATGAAACATTTACTTTTTGATACTATTTACTTATTATTTTTAATATGTTTAAGTGAGATTTTGTTTAATTTATTTCAATGTCTTAATACAAGGATTATTATTATTATTATCTATTTTTTATAATATTTCGTTATGTATGATAAATAATATTAAGCATTAAATGAGAGTATTGGATAATGTAATATTTTATTTTCAGTGAATTGGAGGGAGTATTAACTAAAAACATCATTACTAAATCTGCCAAAATAATCCATAATTATAGATTTGTTAATTCAAAAAAACAGATTTGTTGTATTTTTTCTCCATTTATTACTGTTTTAGTCTTTTCAGTTTATTATTATATCTAATAATATTTTTAAAAATAACATGTATATTTTTTTGTTTAAAATTTGAAAATTAATTCTCATAGAATAAGGACAGAAAAGTCTTAAATACTGATCTGAAAGGATAGAAAAAAGAGTTGGATTGATTAAATCTTGATTGAATTGAGTTGGTAAGATTTTGAGATTAGGTTGAAAATTGAGAAGTTTTAGGTTCAATCAAATTTGATTGGAGTTAACATTAAGTGGCTATGAAAGCAAATTTGAAATATTTTCCTATGATAGAATTATGGGTTACAACAATAATTATAATCGGTTTAAACTTTTATTTAGATGTGAATGATAGATTAGTATTGTAAATTAGTGTAGAAATCCGTAGAATGCATGAAATTCTTAATATTTACCAATATAAAAATATTATTTTTAGAAAATATCAATTTTAGACAATGTTCAAGTATGAAGTATATACTCCATATAATTGTTATCAAGCTCAATTTTTTTTACATTAGTATGTAGTACTCAATACAATAATATTAAAATAATTTGATAAAAGACAATTAATATATGTTATGATGATTAACATTTTGATAAAAATAATAATATTAAAACAATGGTCAAGTATATATTATTATTACAAGTTTAATTTTCAAGAGAGTTGCAATTTATCGTCATTTTACAGTTCTTTTAATATATATTATGATGATTCACATTTTAAATAAGCAATATTGATGTTTGTTAATTGTTTTACATCTTAATAAATTTTCGTTTAAAAGATTATGTAAACCATTTCAAAATTATAAACTGCTACTCAAAGGCTAAATTGTCGAAATTAATATTAAATAATCCACGCGCAGTACAAGATTATTTTTTATTTATTGCTTTACTATTTATTATGTTTTAAGAATAAATAAAAATTGCTAAAATAGAATATCATACTTATTAAAATTTGCAATCTACTTTTTTCCTAAAATAAACGTTCTATTACTAATTTATGATTCAATCAAAGATTTCATGAAACATTACATTATATTTTTATCAGCTGTTTTATAATCAATTTTTTAAAAACAGAATTCTAGAGTTGCCAAATTTAAATTATAATACCATGTCAACTAAATTAGCGTTTTTTAAAATAACATTTGCCAGAACTTTTAAGAGCTGCCATTTATCATTTTACATTTTTTAGTATTTATTATGAATATGATTATGATTATTATGTTGTGACTAATTATGGTATGACTAAAAACGTTTATGGCTCAATAGATAGAGTATCTGCATGTGGAGCAGAAGGTTTGGGGTTCGACTCCTATTGAGCGTAGGTATCAGTTGGGGGTTTTTTTGACTGCGTGCATCTCTCTTTACTCCCTCTTTGGGGGAACGGGTATGATTTGTCTGTATCTTTCAGGAAAAAGAAAAAACCCCCACCAGGACCCTGCCTTGTACGTAGGGGTGTTTGGTTTTTGATTTGGATTCGATACAAATCAAAATCAAGTCGAATAAAATTCGATTTTGATATTTTCAGTCCAAATCCAAATCATAATATTTATAAAACAAATTGAACCGAAGCAAATTTTTTAAATACAAATACAAATTGAATCGAATTGCACCGATTTGTATATTTTGCACCAAAAATCAAATTTGCATGTATTGTTTCAAAATTATTCTTTCTAAAGCTCCTAAATAGATATAAATAACTTTAGGGTTTTTAATTTGAACGAGTAAAAAACTTTTAACAAAAATCTAAAAAATAAGGGCAAAAATTCAAACAAATCAAATAGAAGGTATAACATGCCTTTAACATTTTGATTTTTTTCGGGTTTTGGTTTTGTTGGACCCTAGACCGAGTCCAAACCAAATACCGACTTATGATTAAAATTCAGTCCAAACATACCAAATTAAAAATATAGTCAAACCAAATTAGTTATTCAATTTAGTTTGATTTAGTGTTCGATTTTTCACTAAATTATTTATATCTCTGCTTATGCGAGATACTGAAATATACTTATTATTGCCTACTAATTTTGAAAAGCAACAACACTTACAATCTCATTCTAATGGCAATTCAAGAGTGCAATGATATTTGCTTTTATTTCATGTGTTGAGTACTGTTTTATTGGATTGTTTTACTTTGTAATATATTTGTTCTAATATTAAATCACTACTATAAAAACTCATGCACGGAGTTTTAAAATTTATAAAAGATTATGATTTAAGAATAAAAGTGTAATTATAAATTATATTTATTAAGTTTAATTTTTTCATTAATATGTGATAATTTTTACAAAACTAAAATGATATTTAAAAGATAGAGAAATTAATGTGAACAACGAAGTAAGTATAAATAACAGTATAACTCATTTTAACGAAAAAGCAATTAAGATTTTTTTAATAATAATAATAATAGTTCAATTGATTTAAAACATCTCTTTCGTGTGATCATAAATTTTATCATTCTCATTACATTGATAATTTTCTACTATTGTAAAAATTATTCAAGTATTTTTAGTTGATAATAAGAGTTACTCTCTGCGTTCCTTTGTGTTTGTCCGCTTAACTTTTTCAAGTATTTCAACGCAAATTTTAAGCCTCGATATTTCATAGTACGCATAATAAAAAGTTGTAAACATTATATATTAAAATTCTTTGCATAAAGACGAATCTAATAAGATCCCACATAAATATATTTTGTCTTAAATATATACTTTAAAAATCAAATTTAATTTCTCTCTCAAAATTGAAAAAACTTCACATGGATAAACAAAAAATAACAGAGAAAGTATTGTTAATCATAAAGACATTATATTTATTCATTGAAATATAACATATTCTCATTATCATTCTTTTTTTTTTTCTTTATTCTTATATGATTACTATTAATATCTATGATTATTAGTACTTATGTATATGTATATATTCTAAATTTAAGCAAATATTAATGGCAAATCAAATTATTATTAGATTAAATATGGTAATTAACTAATTGAAGGATTAATTATATTATATTGAAATCAATTAATGTTTTTTAAACATGGTAATCAATTAAGTTTTTTTTCTTTTAGAAATTGACAACTTGCTTAATTAAACGTCATATAAGCGAAATTTAACCATTATAGGAATTTTTCAATTATCAAAGCTTCTTTTAAATTGCCACTTGTCATTACATACATCATCTTTAATAAATAGTATGATGAAGACTTTTTTTAGATTTATAATAACATTTTGATTCTTACGACAAATTTTTTTTTTTTTCCTTTTCACATGAAGGAGGAGATTCTCTGATCCATCTATATAATTACATCATTTGTCTAATTTATAGCTTAAATTATAAGTTATTATCACTCTAAATAAGTGATTATTGTAAGACTATAAGAAGTTATATCACGTTTAAACTGTAAGTAATCATTTTAAGCCAGCATAGTGTACATTGCGCTATCATTTGAAATTTAATATGATAAATTTAATGTGTGAAAATCAAGCCTATCGAATGCTAAATATTATTTCTCCGTCTCATAGATATTACTACAATTAAAATTTCCTTATACGCCATCTATTTTCATTTGTTATTCTCATTTACTTTTTGCGCAGATTTCAATGCAAATTAAAAAGTTAAATAATTTTAATTGTGAGTTTTACAAATTCTACAAAGTTGATATTTTGAAAATATATATTGAGACGAATCTATTCAGATCCCACATGAATATGCTTTTTATATAGATTGAGAATAAATCATAAGAAAAGTTTAACATTAAAGCTCATAAATTATGTATGAGAAAAACACATAAAAACGGAGAGAATAAAAGCTTTTTTATTTTATATGTGACAAACTCTATAGGATAGAAGATGTATAAGTATAACACAACATCTTCAAATTATTTAAAGATATAGTAAGATGCTTGAATAAGAATCAATCCGCCTTATAATACAAAAGTTTTACTTTTCGTAAATTTTTTTGCTTGTTACACTTCTAATATATTTATTTTTTTATTTTTGATCGGTGTAAGTTTGAAGAATCTCTACAAACAATGCGAAAGAGAATATTAATCTTTTTTATGAGTGGTAATAAATAAATCTTTGTTACAAGAATAAAAGAGAAAGTCTTTATCCATCGTACCAAGCCATGATTATCTTAACCTATATATTTATTATTTCTCTTTTAATATTGTATTACGAAAATTTCTCATATACTTCTATAGAAAAGACAAAATACACATAATTTAGTTAAATTCAAAAATCAACTCACCTATCTTTATTCAATCTTCTCAATCTACTGAAATTAAACTTAACTATTATTTATTTTTAAATAAACGCATTTGTAATTTATATAATTGATGAAAATAAAACAATTATATTTATTTTTAATTACTTGACTTACCAAAGAAGATTTGAAGATGATTTAAAAAATAATTGGTTTATTTTTAACAAATATACATAATGGACAAATTTATTTAATAATAAACAATATTTTAAATTTATTTTCAGCACAACTCACATCAACAAATTAAAGGTTAAGTTTTTATTGATAATTTTCTGTGAATTATTAATAATTAATGCTAATTCAAATTTCTGAACATTAATTAACTTATGAGATTTTCTTTTTACATCCACTTTCTCAAAAAAATTGAACTAAATACACTTTTTCTTAAAACATTTCCAAAATAAGCTTACCAAAATTTTAATTGCCAACATAAGATTCGAATATAGAGATTTTTATTTTAGAATTAAAATTTTCTAAAAATTTATTTTGGAATTTTTTTTAAAAAAATGTTTATTTTTTAATTTATCTTCTTTCTATAACTAATTAGTGTAACACCTACTAAACGTTTGGTTGATTAGTCTTTATGTGATAAGGATTGGTGTTTAGTA
>NC_080059.1:15766635-15824135 GCF_026212465.1 Amaranthus tricolor | reverse complement strand
TTCAGGAGTAATGTTCCTTCAATTATAATGTTCATCAAATGCATTAAGATTAGAGTATTAAACCTCATAACATATGAATATCTTGATTGATAATTTTGAATGAAATGTTTTAGAATAGAATAGCCATTAAAGGGCACAACTCTTCATAAACACCAATGATTACATGGCTCATCACCCTCCTCTTTTTTTTCATGACTGATGTGCAAATTTTATTTAACCATAAGCGCACGGCGTACGTGTAGTCGCGGGTCGAACACAAGGAAGTTAGGATAAGCAACTTGCTAATCTCTACTAAAAATATTGTTTGAAGAGAAAAAAAAAAAGATTGATTGGTTGTTTAACTAATAAATTAAAAATGATATAAGAAATTGGATTGAAACTATATGATAAAAAGATCTAGGGTGTCGAGAATCCCCTAACTTCTTATATGATCAAACTCTTAACAGTGTCTATAAAACGTCAGATTAATTGTGTGATTAAACATGATTTTCCTCTCGCTATGTTGATTCACTATTAGATTTAGGCCCTATTAATTTGATTCTCACACGCTAGTTTTATTGAATGAATTAATAAGAATTTAACTATAATTTTCCCTAAAGAAAAGTTGATCCTAATCTCAGACGCTAGTTCTACTGATTAGTCCAACAAAGCATATTTAATTTAGGGTTATTGCCACAATTCAATCACTTTAATCCTAATTTCATAGACATATTCAATAATCAAATCATACTTGAATTATAGGTTCAAACCCTAACCCTAGATAATGGATCTACTCACTACTCATGGTGGAAACAATGAACACAAACCCTAAGATGATGCTAAACATGAATAAAAATGATAATATTGAAACTTGCACGGAAACAATAATTAAAAATATGAGAAACACAAATAATGAACCAAAAGACAAATTGTGAAGAATAAGACTAATTTGATTAAAGGATGATTAATTGAAGACCATAAAAGTTCACTAATGGAAGATTAAACTAGTACAAGGAATTAAATGACAAGAAAATTAAATGCTAAAGAAAACTTATAATACTCAAAGGAAGATTAATGGCAAAATTTCATGAAAACCTAAATTAAAGGATGAATTGAAGAGTAAAATTAATGGAAAACAGTAAAAGCAAGTCTAAAGGATCAAGAAAGAAGAGAGAAACCTTAATCAGTTTTTATGGCCTATTTATACTAATAAGGAGTTAAGGACTTAACCCTAAATGCTGATTCAAAGATTAAAGAAAACAACCGGGTGAAAATCCCGTGCAGCAAAACAGTGACCCAATGCCGAGTCGGCTGGCCAAAATAGAATAATAAAGCTGAGTCAGCCTTTTTTGCTAGAAAATCGTAGCAACTTCAAACGGTCGCCGTCTCTTGCTCGGCTGTCGAAATTGGACATATAATATACTGTTGGAAAGCTCTTAAAGTCTAGTTTTCAATGCCGCAAACCTTACATTAATACGATATTTCTATCAAGTTATGCCCAAAAGAGTAGACATGTATCAAATTTCACCTCAAAACTTTTGCATTATAAACACTATTTTAAACCATAAGAATTATGCTTAAAACAATCAAAACAACTCAAAATCAACATGAATAACAAAAATAAATAATGTAACATAAATCTTCAAAATAAGCACGAAATTACTAACAACGACCATCATTAAGGAGTATAAATTAATATAAATAAGTGCAAATAATTGCATTTATCAATGACCAACTTAATAACTATCACTAACATTTTTGTCTATTCATCTATTTAATTTATCCAATTGTTAAGTGTAGAGCATGATGATAAAACAATACATGATGGACACATCATCCGCCCAACATAGTGACACACGCTACGAATATGAATATCTTTTCGATCGTCGAAACTAAATTAATTTAATTTGTATTTTTAAGAACCAATATTAACGGGTTATTACAATACAAGTTTAAAGTGGAACTAATAAGCCTACTTTTCTCCATTTAAGAGCAACTTAATGCCAAAACAAGTTATCATTCATCCAGTCAAAGTAACTTCTGGTTATTCTAACACACACTTAAATAATTTACCTACTTAAATAATTTACCTTACTCAATCTATAAGTTATGACATAAACTCAACAATCAAATAAACTTTGACATCCAATAAAAAAAAAGTGTACTCTATGATCATTTCTTTCAACCAACAAGATTTAAGTTATAAAAACATATCCCTATCTAATGTCATAAACTACTCACACTTGTACAACAAACTTTAATATTAGTAATTTTAATGATGTTGACACTTTTGATAACCACAAGTTGTGATATAATTTACTACACCTTACAAAATTACTCACAATGACAAAGAAGCATGAAATGAAACACTTCCATCAATAATTTGTCACAGCAATAAAAACAATAATTTCTTTTTACTTCAACAATGACAATAACACTAACTATATATACTAAAAAAAAAAGAAAAAAAATTAACAAGCTAGATGATGATAGCCACGATTACTCTTAGGGGTGTTTGGTATGGGAACATAAAATGTAAGGAAAAAGGAAATGAGAAAGAAGAGTAAGGGTAAGGTTATGTGTTGTTGTTATATGTTGTTTGGTATAACAATGTAAGGGAAACACTTACTTGATCATAGATTCACCAACAAGAGTAGTAGTAGAAAGGAAGAGAACAACTACATAAAGAGAAGAAATTTGTTACTTGACATTGACATAGATGAGTGGTAAAAAAAATAAAGGTAATCATGATTCAAAAAAAGGAGTGGGTTAACCTAATATTACACCAAACAACAAAAGTAGATCAGTAATGGTAATTGAATCCCTTACTTGGTATTAAAAAGTTCATACCAAACAGCCCTTAACACCCAAAAATCGAGGCGACAAGAATACTTAAATTTATGACAATGAAAAATTATAATGCCAAACAAAACTCAACATTCAACATAATAAAAAGTTTTCCATGTAATAAAACTCCATCAAAATAGCACACTACCATTATTTTCAATCATATTTCAAAGCCTAACTCAAATATATTAAATTCATTAATCAAACTCTTAGCCAAAATAAGATTCAATAAAAATAATACAAAATCACCACAAAATTCACAACCTTGATAAAATTTCAATTTGAAAAAAGAAATATAATAGGGAAAGAGGAGATAGCCTACAAAGGTGAAAATAGAAAAAGGGATGAAGAGACAAGTGGTTGTTGTGGTGGTGTTAACACAAAGGAGCACGATGATGGTGGAGGACAAAAAAAAGCATGTAGGTGGCGCAAGGGCAGTCTGTAGGGGAAAAACGCAGCAGGTGCTGCTGCTGGCTGCTGCTCATGGAGGATGAAGGAAAAAAATCACCGCTGCTTGTGGAGGAAGTAAAATGCAGCTGTGGTGGTTGTGGAGGTGTAGAACAATGAGGGAGAGAGAGAATAGAGAAAAAGGCGTAAATGTGAAGTGATGGCTGTTAGAATAAAAGGATAATATTCTGTTTTGAATATTATCCTTATTTAGCTTAGTTAATTTTACCAAGTAAATATTGATGTATATCTCCATTCCATGATTATAGCCTAAGAAATCTCATGAATATGGAAAGATTAGGAGGAACGTCCGCCTAAATGCTAGGCCTCACATACTGTACAAATACTTGGCATTGTTCAATGGTCAAAGCAAGGAATTAAAACTCTTTCATGGTATCAGATTAAGGTTTCGAACTTGGCTCTATTCTCTAACATTCTTCTTCCTTCTCTTCTGCTGCAAATTATGACTCCCTCTTTCAAATTTCACCCGGCCTTGACAGTCACCAATGTCAAGTCTCTTAATCCTATTGAATTAGACACTGAAACTTGAATGTATCATTCCTGGGCTGCTCTATTCAAAGTTCTTGTTAGAGTCCATGACGTCTATGAGCACATCATACCACCTACTAATGTCAAGGAACCAACTCAACCAAAAGCTTAAGCTTTTGGTTGAGTTGGTTCCTTGACAATGGCAAGGAGTAATCTCAACTTAAAAACCCTAATTCATTTTTTACTTGGGTAAACCTTCTAGCAAAGCACAACTAAGAATACACACCTTTATTGTGGTCACAATTTTAATGAATTTCATTCGAATCTCTTTAATAATAATTGTAAATTTATATTTAATATAAATATATTGGCCTTTTAAATTCATACATATAAATAATCGATTTAAACTAATTCAAAATAATTTAACATAATTATGGAATCTCTAAAAATTATTATAATAATAAATAATAACGTCATAAAATGACAGGGAGTTACAAGTATTATTTCATCATTTCCTTCTTAAATTCATCAAACGTTGTTGAATTTTGAGCCTATATAGATTAGATTATCCACATATAAGCATAAAATGAGAAATTCATTACCTTGTGCCTTGATATAGACAAAAGGTTCACTTGGACTCTTGATGAAACCATGCCAAAGAAGATAATTACCGATATTATTGGTCCATGCTTTAGGTAATTGTTTGAGTTCGCAGAGAACTTTGCGAAGGCGATATACTTCGTCTTCTTGACCTTCGATGACATAATCTTGTGGTTGCTCGACATAAACTTCTTCTTTAAGTTCTCCATTTAGAAATGTTGACTTGACATCGAGTTGAAAAACTGATAGCTGATGTTGTGCTGCAAGTGTCAGGAGTGTTTTAATTATCTCCATCCGAACAACTGGAACATTTGTTTCATTATAGTCAATTCTCGGTTGTTGTGCATATCCCTTCGCCACAAGCCTTGCTTTGTTTTTGTTGATTAGGCCATCATCATTATGCTTGACCTTGTAGACCAACTTGAGTTAGATGACTTCCTTATCTTCTGGCTTGTCTACAAGCTCCTATGTTCGATTCTTCTTGATCATCTTAATTTCTTTGGTCATAGCCTCGATCTATGTTTTTTCTTGCGCTGCTTTTGGAAATGTTTGGCTTGGTCACAATGATAGTCTTGTAGCCATGCTTGTGGTTGTCGATTGCGTGTTGATCTTCAAGCTTCTTGATGCTGAGGAATTAAGCGTGATGTTGGATTTCTTGAACTTGAGGCTGATATTGGACTTTTTCTAACTTCTAGCAATGACTATCCAAAAGACTATAGAGTAATAACAAATATGATGACTACTCACAAAAAAACGAAAGTGGGCATCCCCTCAAGATCCTTCGAATAGATTGTGGAGGAGAATTTGCAAACAAATTAAACAACTTTTGTAAGAAGCCCTATGAGGGTTGGCAAAAGATAAAGCCAAGAGTAGAGAACCTCAAAATATTCAGGTGCATAGCATATGCCCACATTTCAAAGGAAAATCGAAAAAAGCTAAATGAGAAAGGAGAAAATGTATCTTCATTGGATACAGTCATGAAACAATAAGGTTATCGTCTCTACAAGCCCAAATCTAAAGAATTAATCATTTCAAAAGAAGTAATTTTTGATGAAGTAGCTGAATGGAAGTGGAAAGAAAAAGAAATAGACGCTCGTGAAGGAAATACTCTTCCAAGAGATCCAAGTAGAAAAGACAGAGTAGGAAAACCAACAAGCCCATCATCTCCGAGTCAAAGTTCTTCTGGAAGTCGGAGAAGTTCAAGATTAGCCTCAAGCTGAGGTTGTATAACATCACGTTTAATTCCTCATCATCAAGAAGCTCAAAGATCAACACGCGATCGACAACCACCAGCATGGCTACAAGACTATCATTGTAACCAAGTCCTAATGGCTCTTTTCTCTAGTGAGCCATAAACATGTCCAGAAGCAACATTAGAAGAAACATGGATTGAGGTTATGAACGAAGAAATTAAGATGATCGAGAAGAATCACACATGGGAGCTTGTAGACAAGCCACAAGATATGAAAGTCATCAAACTCAAATGGGTCTACAAGGTGAAGCATAGCAATGATGACTCGATCAACAAATAAAAAGCAAGGCTCGTGGCAAAGGGATATGCACAACAACCAAGAATAAACTTCAATGAAACATATGTGCCAGTTGTTCGCATGGAGACAATTAGTATAGTTCTGGCACTTGCTGCACACCATCAGCTACCATTTTTTCTACATAATCAAGTGCATCTACACTTTTCATGTATATTTCTAGATTTTCTTTTTTATACTAGATTTTTCTTTCTTTTACTAGATTTTTCTGATTATATCATTAACACTCCACCTAATCAAAAAAATCTTGTAAAAAAAATCTTGAGTAAATATTAATGTTTCTACCATAGACACTTGTCAATCTCGTAACTTGCCTTTGCTTTCATTGACGCTCTTGTAGCCAACATGCACTTGTTTTTTTATATCTTCTTGTTGGTAGTTGATACCCTTGTTTTCAAATATTTTCCTCAAATTTGGTTTTGAAACATTTCTTATCATCGTGGCTTGCCATTCTCCAAGTGTTTTCTCTAGTTAGTGTTCATGTCACCAAATTTTCATAATCCTTTTATAAATTTTAATTTCTTAATTCCCTTTTTTTTTTTTTTAATTTCTTCAAATTTTTTTGTTAATGCCCATGTCATTAAAAATTTTCCTAATTTCTTCTTCTATATCTTTTACAAATGTTTTTGCCATTTTTTTCATGTTAACTCTTATGTCATTAACTTTCCCCATTTTCTATATTTTTGCTAGCGCTCTTGTCACTAACCCACTAAATTTGTTTTAAAATTTTTTTTCTTGGTGCACGTGTTAATCATCAATTTACCAAAATATTCTTTTTATTTTCACATTTAAATATTTTCCTATTATCATTTTCTTTTTAACTATCAAAATACTTACCGCAATCTTGTTGTAATTCTTCAATTGTTTCTTTGTTTGCTTCATCGTATTTTATTCTCAGCCTTTCGATCTTTTAACTCTGACACCAAATATTGAAAATGGATTGTCCTAGTAATTTTTGTAACTTGAGAGGAATTTGTGTATTTAAAAATGAGAGTGCATGACTGGGGCTTGCTTACACTTTTCTTTTATTGCTTGAATGTGAAGTACATTATATATGTCTATTTATAGTTGGAAGTATGAGGCTTTAGTTTCTTCTAGATTTGTCTAGATAGTCTTACTAGATTATTCTATCTAGGGCATTCTCATCCTACCTATAGATTCCTTGATTACTAGTATTTTAATACTTTGTCAATAACACAATGACGTGGTGGTAGGCCTCGGGCAACTGCCCTTTAGAATTTGTTGTCTTTTTGCCATTTTTATGAGAGCTTTAGGATAATATGGGAACAAATTTTTGACGAGTATAGTGTTTAAAAATATGGGGACGAAGATTCACAATAAAAAATTTGTGGCCGAGCGAAAATGGCAAATTATTTTCAGTAACTCAATTATACACTTTATGATGAAACAAAATGAGATTATAAGATAGATGCAATTAGTACTGCAACTCTAACACCAACAATATAATAGTGACTTCAAATTTAGCTCTCGTCTACACTGAGATACTCCGGGAACTGTGGCAGAGTATAGTGTTTTTATGCAGAGCAGCTAGATATCAAGTTTTTGGCGAGCCTGTCCTCGTCTCAATGCCCTAATAGTACACATTCATGTTCGTGCTCGTCATATTCACATGGTTGGCCTCACATTGAGTCTACTTGCGAGCTTCATCCCAAGAGACTTGTCTGCCTGTAATATTACGGAAAACACATTTTAATAGAATATACAGATTACAGACCAATATGAGATCAGAAAATCGGAGCGTTTGAGCTAAAATTGGTTATGGGTTGGGTGGTTGAATCAGAAATAGGCTAAAGTTGGTTATGGGTTGGGTGGTAGGATCTCGATCACAATCACAGTCGCATAACTACTTTCATAGTAAAACCTTTGAAAACCTGTCAAAAAGTGGTACCGAGACCGATATTTTGCACTATAGTTACTCTTGTAAGAGACCGTCTCTCCAAGAGACGACTTCAAAATATGAAGTCCACATTCTTATTTTCTCTTTAATTTGCACTATATTCTTAATTTAATAGAATATAAATCTAATGCGTCTCTTGTAGAGACCATGTCTCACAATAATTTGTATTTGCTCTATGCTATGGCCAAAATGTCCGGGTGGATAAGAGTTAATAGAACATGTTGTAATAAAATGGCTTGGGACAAGCCAAAACAAATAGCCCAATCTGAAGCTGAACAGGGAGAGGTTTAAAAGTAAATGGCAGATAGAAATATGTTGACCTGAGACCAGTAAGAAATCCAAATGCTGCGGATTTCATGAGTGACACGAGGATCAGATAAAGCATCAACCACTCTGCAAATAAATCTCTCTTGCCTGACAGGATACATAAGCATAAAATCATATTAAAACAAAAAGACAAAAAATCATTTTAAAATCAAAAGCCACAAATATACTACACTTCTATGAAATAAAACAATTAGCAAGTCCAACCAGGGAAGAGACTAACCTGGCTGGGTCCATAGATCTGTATCTCTCTCCAGGCTGCTTGAAGTTGTTTTCCTTTGCAATCACTTGCTGCAATAAAGCAGCATCACAAAACAGTTGATCAATTTTCAAGAACTATTATTACTTGATCATGAAAATAAATTTCACAAAAAATGGAGTGATCAGAGCATCCCCTCTTATGACGAAACTCACTTATCAGAAACTAAATTAACAGGATTCTTTCTAATATAAAGTTTGGATTCACCCCAACCTTACTAACAGTAACAAGAATGCTTTCGTAGACCTTGTAATATAGCATCGAATATGCAATACAAGGTCACAACAAAAGCATATGGATAAGAAAATTATTATCCGTACAGGTATAAATTCCATAGAAGTATAGAATAGAAATATTACAAGAGAACTTAAAAACCGCAATCACAGGAAACAATAATATAAAAATGTATAAGCACAGAATTTGCGGTTACTTTGAGTAAAAAGATACTGCCTACAGTTGGGGGGGGGAGGGGGGGGGGGGCAGGGAAGTCTAAATTTTATGTGTTGAAGAAATGTAACAAAGATAGAATACGGAAATCAATGTTTTTAGGAATGAAATGTTAAATAATCCACTCTCTTTTCTTCCATCTAATGGGTGTGTTTGGATGCAAGGAAAAGGAGGGGAAGAAAAGGAAGGAATTCGGAAGGAGGTAGAATCTCTTGTTTGGATAGCAAAATGGGAGAAAAGCAATTTGGAAGGGAGGGAATTAATAAGTCTAGGACTGAAGACATTAAAATGCTATCATTTTTGCACCTGAACTACAAGTTTTTAACAAAAAAAGGAATTAAACAACCCATACACGTTAGATCAAAAATAGTGCATGGAGCAACCAAAACAAATGGCAAAAAAACAAAAACTAACCTTTTCACGCCTTCCATTCAAAATGTTTGAAGGTATGGGATATCTCTCAGCATGACAAACAGGATCATATCTTGATGGGAAATAGTCAATCTAAGAAACAAAACGATTAAATAAGAAGTCCTATCACAAATATAGCAGACTTTTAAGTTTGCAAGAAAGAAATGGAGAAACAACAGATACCTCCTCATCTCTGTGCATAAAGTTCAAGAAACCATCATAGTGGTTGTTGTGGTGAGAACACTTGGGTGCATTAACTGGAAGTTGCAGATAGTTGGGACCAAGACGGTGTCTTTGGGTATCCGAGTATGAGAAAATCCTAGTCTGAAGTAGTTTGTCATCAGAGTAGTGGATACCAGGAACAACAATAGAAGGGCAAAAGGCCAACTGCTCATTCTCAGCAAAAAAGTTGTCAATGTTCTTGTTCAAGACTAGACGACCCACAGGAATCAGAGGTAAAATGTCTTCAGGCCATGTCTTTGTAACATCTAATGGATCAAAGTCAAATTTATCTTCATCAGCTGGGTCTATTATCTGGATGAAAAATTTCCATTCGGGATAGTTCCCAGATGCAATTGAGTCATAGAGGTCCTGAGTAGCATGGCTGTGATTAGCTCCTCCAACTTTGATGCATTCGTGCTCCAACAAGGACTTTACTCCACATGTTGGCTTCCAGTGGAACTTCACATAGTGTACCTTGCCAGCCTTGTTAACCAGAGTATATGTGTTAACACCTGAGCCATCCATGTGCCTGTAGTCTTGAGGAACTCCGATATCATCAAAGAGGAAGGTGAACATGTGCAAACTCTCAGGATGGTGAGAGAAGAAATCCATGACCCTCCAGTTCTCCTGGATGTGGGATTTAGGATTGGGCTTGAGGGAGTGCACCATATCAGGGAATTGCATTCCATCACGAATGAAAAATACAGGGAAATTGTTCCCCACCAAATCAAAGTTACCCTGCAAGCAACAGAAATAAATAAAAATTTATAAGCTGTAGAACAAAATAAAAAACTAAAGCAGTTCAGTTTCAAGACTTTTGTACTGCATCATTGGCAGTGTTAAACATTCAACTAAACATCCACGAAAGCTTAAATACTGATACACCTAACAAGGTCACTAGGTCAGCACTCACCATTGTAACACAAAAGTACTAGTCTATTTTGAAACAGAATATAATTTCCATGTTAAGGCCATGTTTCACCTTTAAAGGTGCTCTTAGAGGTAAAATGTTTGAACATAAAATTGACTTGTATGCTCTAACATAATCAAGAGATTCAAATGCAAAGAAAATAGAAATATGTTGAAGCATAAAGTATCAAAGGTTCAGACACGTAAGTACCAATATAATGATGTTTCAGACACGTAAATACCAATATAATGATGCAACAAGCCCTACCATGAAGAAACAATATCGACAATTGAAAATGTAACTTACTATAGGACACGTAAAATTCAGAATAGATATGGAACTCACCTCTCTGGTGTAGAACTTTATAGCAAAACCACGAGGGTCCCTGAGGGTTTCAGGACTGCCACGTTCATGAATAACAGTGGAGAAACGAACAATGATAGGGGTCTGGACACCAGGAGCCCTCAAGAAATCAGCACATGTCAGATGAGAAACATCATGAGTAACTTCAAAAAATCCCTTTGCACTTGCTCCCCTGGCATGAACAACACGTTCTGGGATACGCTCTCGGTCAAAGTTGGCAAGCTTTTCTACCAGGTGATAATCCTCTAAAAGAATGGGACCTGTTCAAAAAAATATGTTAGCAAACCACACACCACATTGACATGATAATGCCAAAGCCTTGATCCCAACAATATGGGGATTAATTTGCAACTTGTGATATGTATCCATCAGAGTGTAGGTAAATTACAATCAAACTAAGCTGGAATAGCTGACATTGGTCTTACTATATGTCTATATCTAACTCCAAGTAATCAAAATTGTTATGGCAGGGCTAGTTGACCTTTGGGAAGTAGATAGATGTTCATGGTCTTGGTAGTAAACCTGAATAGTTAATGTACCAAGTTTAAGGGTTAATAAGGGTTTGATAGACGCCATTTCATAATGTTATCCTGAAATTCCTTACAATTAATATTTCCAACCATAAATTCTTGTTTTAGTTCTCATGACCAATCTTATGAGCAAGTAAAATAACTTTAAGTACTAAACAGAAGTTATTTCTTTCAATTAGTTCAAATCACTCAGATTAAGGGGGTGTTTGGTAGTTCTTTTAGGGTAGATGGAAATGGAATCAAAAAAGTAAATCCATTACCTAATGTATGTTTTGGTTGTGTGGGTAATGTGTCAATTACTTTTCCATAAGTGATTCACTTACTTTGTTACAACAATAACAAGGGAAGAAAAAAAAAAAAAAAGAAGCAAGCAAACTCGTCTTCCTCATACACTGTCTCAGTCTCACCATTCATACACTTACCCTTTTTATGCCGAACATTTAATAGTAAAAATAATACTAACAATACAATAAGTCTCTTATTATTTCCATTCTATTTCATTTTCACTTCTCATACAAACACCTTAGTAACACCCAAAATAGCTAATTGATGGAGAAAATGGGAACATTTTAAGTGACACAAAATCACTACTTTGGAAGAAAAAGAGTATTTATGCGAGGAATGCAAAAATCAAAGGTGAAGAGAGTAAAGAAAGTGGTACATCCATATGGTATACCCTATGTTAAATTTAGGATACGTGGACACCGTCCTATTATTGGATACGGGTACGGAGATACGGCAAAATAATTTAAAAAATCAAAATAACATAAATATACTTAAAATTGCCTAAAATATTAATAATCAATATAATAATAATAATAATAATAATAATAATAATAATAATAATAATAATAATAATAATAATAATAATAATAATAATAATAATTATAATGATTATAATGATTATTATTATTATTAAGATTGTAAACATAATAATAATAATAATATTATTATTATTGGACAAATAGAAGGAAACAAAGAGATTATTATTAGTAGTAGTTGTAGGACATCAGTACTACTTGCATTTTAAAAATAATACTCCAGTAGTAGTAGGACTGTAGGAGTAAAAAGGTAAAGAAGGAGTAATTAACTAAAAAGTAAGAAAGTGAAAAGATAAAAAAATAAAAGGTAAAAAAGTAAAAAAAGTAAAAGTAAAAATAAAATAAAGCTTCTTTGAGAAGCTAAAAGTCTTGACTTCATCTTCCTTACTAAAATGGTAGAACCTTCATCTTCCTTTAATCATTAAACTCCTTTTATGTGCTCCAGAAAACGGTACACTCAAACAATAGTGAAGCTTCAATGGCGATTTAAGAATGACAAGGTGAAACTGGGCCGTACCCAAGTACAATCCAGCGTACCGGGCACGTGTCCAGCACTTGTATCCGTATCGGCCGTACCGAACACCGGTGAGCCGGCGAAAATGGAGGGTCCGAGTAACATAAGGTATACCTATTAAAGTATGGAAATGCTATGGACGAATAGGAATAACCTAACCAATTGATCTATTCAACAAGATTTGAAGGAGAACAATATGCCCAATGACTAGAGAAGAAGCACTATAATTCCTATTTACAAGAAAAAGAAAGATGTCCAAAATTACCCTAACTAGGTATAGAACTCATGAGTCTTACAATGAAATTATGTGAAAGAGTGATACATATGTACCAGAGAACCAAATAGGATTAATGTCATGAAGATTTACAATGAAACCAATTTATCTTATGAGACAATGGAATATTATAGTGTTAGAAAAAGAGACTTGCACATGATTTTTAATGACTTGGGAAAAAGCATACGATAAGGTAGCAAGAAAAATACTTAAGTGGACAATGAAAAAAAGGGTGAACCCAAGAAATAATTTAATGTAGTGCAAGATATGTATATGTGAAGACAAATGTTATTTTGTGGGGTCAAAATCTGTCTTCATTAAGGCTCGGCCCTAAGTCCATTTCTTTTTGTATAAAAAGAGATGTGTCTTATTGCATATGGTTTACTGATGACAATATTTTAATTGATGAGACTAGAGAGAGTGTAAATGCTAAGTCTGAAAGATGAAGACAAGAGTTGGAGTCACAAGAGTTCAAATTGAACCGGAATAAGTACATGACGAATACTTTAGCACCAAAGAGACAATGAAAGGCAATGTAAGACTAGAAGAGAAAGAAATCCCTCTTAATGGATGTTTTAAATACTTTAAAACATATTTTATAGTAAAGAAATACAACAAGATGTAACCCATACAATTAAGTGTAGGTGGAAAGAATAAATAGCGGCTACTACGATATTATGTGAACAAAATGTTCCCCTAAAGCTAAAGATTAAGTTTGATGACCACTAGACCAGCAGCACAAATCAGAATGCTTGGACTTTTAGAAATAATCATAGTAGGGAGATGAGAGTAACAGAAATGTAAATGCTTTAATGGATGAGTGATATACCTTGAGGGAAAGAATTCAAAACAAAATATAAGAAATAGCTTAACAGTTGCATATTGAGGAAAAAAATAGAAAATGTTTGAGATGATTTGGACAAGTGTAAATAGGGTAATAACAAACCGGTAAGAAAAATAAAAAGGTTGGAGCTCTAGAGACTAAAAAGAGGGCAGATAACCTGGAGGGTAAAAGTAAAAAGAGATATGAGGCATCTAGACTTATATATTGATAAAAGAGAAAATCAGAATAAATAGGAAACAAGAATCTATGTGGACAACCATTGAAAATGATACATTGATTGAGGTAAACAACCCTAATCTTTTGAGATTAAAGCTTTGTTATTGTAGCGGTTATTACTTCCTCTTTTTACTGTGCATTTCTTTGAACCAACATCAATATTATTTCATCAATATTATGTTTTTGGGAAATAAGCAAACAATCCTTCAAATCAGCTAAAGAGCCATATCACTATTACCTATTTTGAAAGAAAAAAAATTAAACAGATATCCAGAATACAAATAAAAGATTAATCAATTCAATCCCTCTCCCACAAGTAAAAACTTTCCCTCTTTTGCTATAAATTTCTTTGATCCAATATTGACATCAGTTCATTTTAAGTACTTAAATTAGCTTAAAAAACCGATATCATCATTACCTATTTTGGAATACAAAAATTAGCATAAAATCCAGACTACAAATACTATTACTTAGCAAATAATCAAAATCACATCAAGTAATGATAAATTTTTAAAAAATATTGTACCTCTGCTTCCAACAGTCATAGAAGAATTGTTATTCCATACAGGTGCACCAGAATTGGTTGTACAGTAAGGTGAATTGTGTGCACTTGATGGACGAAACTACACAAAAAAACATTGGAATCAATCAAATACCCCCAAAAAATTCAATTGAAGACCAAAAGCTAGTATCAAAATCAATAATTAAAACCCTAGAAATTCAATTAAACACCAAAAACCGATATTATTATCATTAAAACCCCCAAAATTTTCAATTAAACAACAAAAACTAATCTCGATATCAATATAAAAACCCGAAAAATTTTAATCATAAACCCAATCAAAATTGTAAATTAGAATCAAATTGATAAAAGGAAAAAGAACCAACTTTATAAGGATCCATTGGGGGATAGAAAATGGAGGCTTTGACAATACACTAGAGAGAGAATGCAGGTTTTTAGAGAGATAAAAATGAAGAAGGATAAGTATGTGGCGAAAACAAAATATAATTGGGAAATACGATTAGTATATACTGCTATTTAAAAGTGCGTGACGTGAATAACTCAATTCTCGATAATCTTGTTTTCAAATTTATATTTATTTTCAAAATTTTAAAAATTCTAATTTTTTTTATTTTTTTATTTTCAAAATAAATGCCATTATAAAAAAGAAAACTTTGTTGAAAATCGTAAATTAGTTTAATAGCTAAATATTTTTCTCAAATTTTATTTTAGTAGTTCGATCCTCACACCTCATAATCTTTTTCTCTATATATTATTTTGATTTTTTCTTATATAAAATAGCTTTCATTATTACAATTAGCGACTTCACTAATTTGAAATTTGTCTAAAGGTGGTTTGTGAAATATTTTCAATATTTAAGTAAAAATTCGGCTCAATAATAAAGAAATAGATTCTTAAAAGACGAAAATAATACGAATACAAGCTATATTAAAATAAGCATAGTTAAATATTATCACATAAATTCTTGTGACAATCGGTCTATTTGAAAAAATATTTTTAATTGGGTCAGTCCATTATATATTTTTTAAAATATTGTAAATAAGTATTAAGAATAATATAAATAGACATTTAAGATATTAAAAAAAGTAGACATTAAGAATACGATATATAAACATTAAGAATAATATAACTAGGCATTAAAAATATGGTAAGTAAACATTAATTTTTGATGAGTTGAGCTCTAGCAGATAATATCATAGATAAAAGAGAGGCTAATCTATAAATACACATAATTGTGAAGTACATTCACGAATATCCATTGCTAGCCTTTAATTGAGTTCTTGATTACTTAATCATGTTAGTAAATTTAAAATTATGAAAAATTGTATGTAATATGACACACTTTGGTAAAAAAAAATAGTTTATTATGTCGAATTTATTGTGTATTTTTTAGGATGCACTTTACACTTACTATTTATCTAATATATATTTCTATCTATTGGCAGGGCCGTCGATTGGCAAGGACAAAGCGGGTTACCACTCAGGTTTGTGCTTTTTTGAGCCCAAAAAACTTAATTTTATGTATATAAGTGATATTAATTTGAATTAAATTTATATATAACTTACTTTTTTGCTAAGTAATATGAGTTTTTAGTGTTTTTTTAAAGTAGTTTAAATATTAATAATAAAAAACAAAAGGTGTATTATGTTATACGTTACGTCTTAAGTTTTTAGAGGCCCGTTTTTATCTTTTGCTCTTGGACTCAAAAATGAACGGGACGACCCTATCTATTGGTGACCTAAACATTAGTCCATTTACTGACTACCATGCATATGTATTATCAAATGTGCTGACACATATACAGCCACATCAAAAAAGATGTTATGCATAGAACCACGTCAGATTGGAGGTCACATGTACAACTACGTTAATAAGAGACATGATATTCAAGTCACCAATAGGTAAAATTGTTTTAAATGAAATCTAAATTCAAAGTCCATCCGAACAAATATAATATTTGAAATTTAATCTAATAAACTAGTTTTAATCGATATTACATGCAATTTTCCTAAAAATTATCATAAAACCTTAGAGTGTTTTTGAACTAGTTTTTTTTATATATGATTGTTTTATAATGTTTATCAAATAGTTAAATTAAGTGTTTTGAAAAGATATCGTCTGAGTCAAAATTAAAACGTTATTTAGATTAGCTTTATTATCGGTTGTTGTTTTTTCATCCACTATTTTTTTTAATAAACTAATAATTAGTAATTTATTTTTACCAAATAATTTCATTACAACTAGCTTAAACTTATGGCTTATTAACCAGTATTTTTAGCCAGTCAAACTAGTCAACAATTTTAAACAACTCCGGTCCACGATCATTTTCAAAACAAATACTTATAAAAAGTTTTGACTGTATAAGAAGCCATTAAAATTTTGATTCTATGAAAACTAAATTTTGCAACTTTGTAGTCTATATTTATATAAGAATCCATCAAAAGACATAGTAAAATAATTGATATCATATGCTTTTTATCATTCATAATATTGTTGCAATCAATAAAAATTAATTTAAGCCAATATTTTTATATGTATTGTGTTTATTGAGAAGCGGAAAAAATAGCGCATGGAATAAAAAAATAATTTAATTGTGTAAACAAGAGTTAAAAAAAGAGTGGATCTTATAAAAATTTTTACAAAACACTAATGGAAAAAAATACAGCAAACTCTGTAAGATTAAGTTTGAATTGAATGTCGATAGTTGATAAAAATGAGGTTTTTCTGTTAAAAATAATAAGTTTGTTCTTTTTGTGTTGCCTTTTTTATATACATCACATGTAATGAAATTATATTGATCAAAAAGTAGGTAATAATTAATTAATATAAAAGTAGAAAAATTGAACAACTTAAATAAATAAATAAATAAATAAATAAAAACATGCGACGGGGAATAGTTTGGTTGTATCAAGAATTTGTATTTTTCCTATTAGAAAATTAGAGCCACTTATGGTTAGAGCTAACGTGAACCATTAAATTAAATCCACGTAGACAAAGTGTTTTTTATTTGCAAATTCATGTATAAATATGATTTCTCAATTTGGATGGTGTTGTTGTACTCTTGTTGAATAGTAGTGTGAAAACTCCAAATATTCCAAATAAAGATTATTTCAAGGATGAACCTCTATTTTCTATGAACTTTTTGACCACACAATGACATGGACATCAAATTTCAAATTTATGTGTTTATGTGTCAAATTTTATTTCCTACAGCTGCATCATACATAGACTCTTAATTCAGAAGTTATATTGCTCGAGATTATCGGTTTTAATATCTCACTTATTCTTAAATGAGATGGTCTCACGGTGAGACCATCTCTATTGCGCTGACCCAATATACATTTTTTATTTTTAAATAATCACTTATAACGTCAAAGTGATCACTTATAATTTTAATATAATTACTTTTTATAGTCTTAGAGTGATTACTCATAACTTTAAAACGATTACTTATGATCTTAAAGTAATCAATTGAAGATATTTAAGTTAAAACATAGTCAAAACCATAGTCAATCACTCTATGTGTTTTATTTTTAATCTATAAGTTAAAACATAGTCAAGTGTGATCTTATTTAATTCGTCTTAATGTAAATTTTATTATATCAATTTTTTATAATTTTTACTCAAGCACAATTTGAGATATTTAAGATTGAAAACGTGCATTGGCAAATGAGTCAAAACCAAATGGACATTTAAAGTGAATTGGAGGGAGTATATTTTATGATGTTTTCTTTTTGTTTAACTAAGGCTCGAGAAGGAAAGGAAAATGCATATTATTGTTTAGAAGGGGAGGGAATGGCAAGGACGAAGTTAAAATTTTGGAGGCCCTATTTACATTTGCGATCTCTTTTAAAAAGATAAAAATTTTTTTGCTTCAAGAAAAATAATTCAAGATGCTCAGAATTCATTTGGATGGGTCTAGCTTTTGTAAGAATATTTTTTTCAGAGAAATCTTTTTCATGTTAACGTTACAATATGCTTTTTTCTATCTCAAAAGGCATTTGGAATATCAGCACAAACTTTTGATTTAAAAATATTTTCTAAACCAAAAATTTTTTGTTGCAATTTTGATTGTTGCAATTGTTCCTTAATCCTTTGAAAAGATATTTCTTCTTTTAAAGAGGAAATTTGAAATTCCTTTTGCTTTATTAAATTTATACTTTGTATCATCGAAGAATTTTGTAATAAATTAATATCCTTTTGTAACATGGGACTTAAATAAGGAAATGATAATTGTTTTCCTAAAATTCTTGTATGAACACCTTTGTCATCAACCCAAAAGAGATAAATTTGAGTTAAAAAGGGAGTACCTAATATTATTTATTCTTTAATATCATTAATAATAATGAAAGTATTAGTAAAACTATAATTTCATTTATAATTTTTCCTTTTGAAATCTTATATTTAATATCCTTGGGTGAACTATTTGCACTATATAATTGAGTTTTTATTTTTTCATAAAATTTGGTTGGGACTAATCCTTCCCTTAAGCAGTTTTGATCTGCTCCACTATCAATTAAAGCTATATAGATTTTTTGAAAATCTTCGATTTGAAAAGTAACTGGTGCATACCATTTTTGAAAATTAATTTTATTAATAACGGTGATTAATCATCATCTCCATTAACTTTCTCTTCTCCCAAAGAAAGATTTTCTTTATAGATGGGGTTTTCTAAAACAAATAATTTTGTTTCAAGTTCAAAATCTTTGATTTCTAAATTCTTTAAACTATTTTTGATAGAAATGATGTCTTCTTTGATTTTATTTATTTCAAGTTGAAGTTCTTTTACAGAAAGAATAGGTATCAGTTTTGAAGTCATTTCTTTGGAAGAGTATTTTTCTAATAATTTTGAAATGTTGAAAGGTTCAATTTGTGGAATTGGAATACTTTCTTTGTATTTAGAAGTAGAGGTTTCGCCCAAAACCATAATTTTGAGTTTCAGAAGAGTTTCTCTTTTGATCTCTTTATCTTGGATTTTATCAACGAGATCAAAAAGAAATTCTACAGTTTTCTCTTTATCTGTTAAAACATTAATACATTTGAAAGGTCCGGAAGAAATCAAAGATTCAGAATCAGAAGTTTGATCATTAATTTGTAAAATTTCATCATCTTCTTTTTCTGAAGAAGAAGAAGAAGTAGGTTCAGCAGTTTGTAATAAAATTTTGGATATTTTATCTCCTAACTCAGAGTTGTTAATATATAATTCTTGAATATTTTTCTTTGTGGTACAAGCATTTGCTTTATGCCCATGTTTTCCACAAGAGTAACAAAAGATTTTGAAAGCTTTGTTTGATTTTTGGAAATTTCCGAGATTTTTCTTACCTCGTTTCTTTCGATAATAAGAAGGATAAGAATTTTTGCTTTTATCTTTTGAAAATATAGAAAATTGTTTTTTAATTTTCTTTTTTGTAGAGGGAGCTCTAATAGCTTCTATTCCAAATGCTTCACAGAAACATCCAATTTCTTTTCTAGATTGTTTCTTTTCAGAGGTATATTTGGCTTGGAGTTTGAGCTCTTCGCATAAAGAAAGACCTTCCTTTTTAATAAAAGCGAATAATCCTCCATAAGTAGTATTATTAAGAGCTTGTTCTTTATCTATATCATGTTCAACTATTTTTCTAAAAATTCTTTGAGCAAATAATTTTGGTAGTCCTGATACAAATTTTATTAATTTGACGAGGATTATTATCAAATTCTTGAAATTGCTTTGCAACTTTTGAAATAATTGCAGACTCAGAATTTTCTTCATCAGAAGATATCTCTAAATTTTGATATTTACTCAAAACCTTAATATGACTTGGATTGTCAGTTATTTTTTTGTAAAGATTTTTGTATTGTATCTAATACTTCAGAATTAGAGCTAGAAGTGAAACCATTTTTTGCAAACATTTTGATTCATAGGTATAGTTAATCCTGGTGGTTTGAAATGCGATAAAAAAACCTTTTCAGATCCTAATGATGTAATCGTATTAGGGCTATAGATTTAGAGGTTTCTTTTTTTAAAGTATTAAACTTATTTGAAAGTTGATCTACTTGTGTAGCAATGATATGAAGGATTTGATTTGTAAAATTGTTTTGATGAGAAAGTTTAATCATATCTTTAACAGTTGGAGTTTTATCTGCTTGATCTACTCTTCCTTCTTTAAAAGGACTAGCCTTTATTTCACGGTCATAATAAGGAAAAGTAATATTTTGTAGTGGTGGATGAACTGAACTAATTGTTTGTCCACTAGTGGAAAAAAATGTATTTGCTGCTCATCATTTGCTGCGGTTTTTGTGTATTGGCAGCAAAAAATAGAAAATGGATCAGAAAAAAAATAAATTAATTGCTGCGGTTTTCCAGTTGACCGCAGCAAATAACCCTTCACACTACATTAATTGCTCCGGTTTTTCTTCAACCGCAGCAAATAACTCTTAAAAATTATATTAATTGCTCCGGTTTTGATTGAACCGCAGCAAATAACTCTTCACAAAAATGTTAATTGCTCCGATTTTGCTTGAACCGCAGCAAATAACCCTTCACAAATTTTGTAATTGCTCCGGTTTTGTTTTGAACCGCAGCAAATGACCGTTGGACAAAATTTTCTTAAAAATCCGCCAGTCTCTTTTTTCTCATTCTCAAATACGTATTATACAGTACTTTGCTTTGTTCCTCATTGAAAAAACGCTTCATCTTCATCTTCATTTGCTTCGTTCCTCTTCTTCATCTTCACAAACGTATAAGATTAAGCATCAAGATTTGTGTTCGTTTCTTGTGTTCATCTTCATTTTCACAAACGGTCATTTGCTGCTGTTCACAAAACCCAATTTTTTTGAAGTTTGGTTTGTACAAATATATGATTTTGTGAATATGGATATACAATACCTTGTTTTTCACAAAACAATGAAAACTATGTAAAAAATGGGATATTAATTTGAAGAGTATTCATATCTTTATACCATACATCTCTTATTGAGTCTTTAAAGGAATGAGGAAAAGATCTAAACCAATCTCGATGTTTAGCATTGTGAGAGGAATTAAATTCATCTCTGAGATATTTTTTATTTGTCTCAAAATCATTAGAAATTGCATTGATAGAGTCAAAATTTAGCATATCAAACATTATGGGAGATGCAGGTCTGGATGAAGAGATTTGAGAAGTTTGAGAAACATTTGCTTCATATTCAGGAATAAGAGATTTATATCTAATTTTTATTGGTTCACAAATAACTGAAGTTGTTTTTGGGGGAAATGAAAAAGATCTTCGTGTATAATTGGAAGAAGTACAAGGGGAACTAGATAATTTCTCTCATAGACCCAAATCTTATAAGAACTTTATTTTCGTCTTCCTCAATACATTCTATTTCGTGTCTTATATTTCTAGGAGGCATTGGATTTGAGAATTGAAATGTCTCAGGAATTGAAATTTGATCCCATCTTAAGGTTTTTGCTGTAGAAACTATTGATTTATACATGAGGCTTCTTCAACAGAAGAAACTATTTTCATAGAGATAAAAAATTAATAAGTCCATCCAAATCTCCTTGGAGTTGTGCATCATTTTAAGTTATGAATGCAGCAGAAAAAGAAAGAAGAGTTTCTAGATTAGTTATTAATTACAAACATTTAAATAAGGTTCTTCAATGGATAAGATATCCAATCCCAAATAAAAGAGGTTTAATAAATCGCTTATATAAAGCCAAAATATTTTCAAAATTTGACATGAAATCTGGTTTTCGGCAAATACAAATTGCTTAAGAAAATAGATGTAAAACTGCATTCATGGTACGATTTGGACATTACGAGTGGAATGTAATGCATTTTGGACTAAAAAATGCCCCTTCTGAGTTCCAACATATAATGAATGATATTTTTAATCAATTTTCTTCGTTCATAATTGTTTACATAGACAATGTTTTAATTTTTTGTCATGATATTGATCAACATTTTAAACATATAAATATATTTCCAAACAGTGTGGAAAAAATGGTTTAGTAGTTTCTGCCACTAAAATGAAATTATTCTAAACAAAAATTAGATTTTTGGGACATGACATTTATAAGGGAACAATCAAGCCAATTACAAGGTCTTTAAAATTTGCAGAAAAATTCCCTAATGAAATCAAAGACAAAACCCAGCTACAAAGATTTTTGGGATTTCTGAATTATATATCAGATTGTTTTCCAAAGCTTAGACAAATTTGCATGCCCCTCTTTCAAAAATTTCAGAAAAATCCGCCTCCTTGATCAGAAATTCATACTAAGACTATTATTGAGTTAAAACAAAAAATCAAATCACTTCCATGTCTAGACATTCCAGATCAATCAGCATTCATGATAGTAGAAACAGATGCATCAGAAATAGGATATGGTGGCGTATTAAAAGAAAGGATAGATACAAAACAACAATTAGTTAGATTTCATTCAGGTTTCTGTCTCGGACCTCAAAAAAATTATTCTACCATTAAAAAGGAAATTTTATCTATAGTATTATGCGTTTCAAAATTTCAAGATGATCTTTACGAAATTTTTTTTTTGATTAGGATCGACTGCAAATCGGTAAAAGAGGTTTTAAAAAAAGATGTCAAAAACATTGTTTCTAAACAAATTTTTGCAAGATGGCAAGCAATATTTTCAGTATTTGACTTTCAAATTGAACATATTTGTAAACTGTTTTAGAGATGAGAACGACAACAAGAGGGGGGCGGGGGGGGGGGGGGGGGGGGGGGGTGAATTGTTGTTTTAATAAGTTTAAGTGTTTTAGCCCTGTTTTTGCGGAATTAGATAAAAGAAATAAAACTTAAACTTAGAGCGAAATACTGAAAGAGACAACACAATTTTACGTGGAAACCTTCTAGGCCTAATAGAAGGAAAAACCACGACCCCTCGAGATTTCAAAACTCTCCACTATGTTTTAGGCAATTCGTTACAATTACATAAAACAACACGCTTCACTCGAAGCTTCTCTTACTAGGCCAACTTCTCTTTCTCTTGCTTCATTCGAAGCAACTCTCTTAGCTTTACTTAAAGCTATTCTCTTCTCTGGCTTCACTAGAAGTTTTCCTCTTAGCTTTACTCAAAGCTATTCTCTTCTCTAGCTTCACTAGAAGCTTTTCTAATTCTCCCCTAGACTTACCCAAGTCTAGTTACAACAATTTACTCAAAAACCCTTTTACAAGGATAAATTCTCTAAAGATAAAATCAAAGAGTTGCACAAGAAAATATTATAAGTTAATTGGCAATTTTTGAACAAAATATTTCTTGTTAATTTTTCCAAAAATAACGTATGATTTTTAATGGCTCATACGAATGCTTGTTTTAAGAAACAATTGAGTCCTCTATATATAGACTTTAATTTTGCTTAAAATAGAAAGTAACTCTCCATTATTCCCTTATCCCCAATAAAATGGAGAATAATATGGATCTTAAATAACAAGGTCAATGTACACGGTTTCTTCCTTATACCTCTCCAATAAATAAGGGAGAAATAAGTGGAAGCTTAAGTTTAAGCAAAAGCGACGGTTCCCTTTAACTAAAAATAGGTAGATTAGTTATAGTTTCCCTTTTACTAATAATAGCTACGGTTCCCTTTTCCTAATTTTAGGCACGGTTACCTTTAACTAATTTTAGGCACGGTTACCTTTACCAAAATTAGCTACGGTTCCCATCACTATAATTAGCTAATTTAGTTATTCACTAAATATAAATCCAAAATAAAAGCCTTTTAAAAAGGATTTAGAAAATCACACATTAGGTGGTTATAAAATATTTTGCCAATTAACTTAATAATTAATTAATGCAACAAATTAATTTTAACCAATACATCAACTAAAAATCAGAAAATATTATAATCAGATATGTTCATAGACTAAGTCATAGGTACTATCAACGATCTTAGTCACGACCGGATATCGATCTGCAAACAATCTCTAAAAATACATTTGTTTATATAAAATGTAGTCATCATCAAAACCTAAAAGAGTCAACAAATTCCCCCTTTTTGATGATGACAAACTTTTAAACAAACTTAAATAAAATAGAGTAAAACCAATATTACAGAGCATGCTAGAGATTAAAGCTACTCTACATAATTTAGTAAATCAACTCGTTACAATATAATTTACCAAGCATATATTAAAAACAGATTACTCTAACAATTAGAATTATTTAAAATATCATAAGGATAATCAGAGCATTGGAAGTAGTTTATTGCTTAAGGCTTTAAATAAATCTAAAATAACATAACATAGCTTACAAAGATACTTAATCTAAGCATAATCAAAACATTATCATATTGATACTGAGTACTAGAGCATAAGTAATCAAAGTATTCAAAACATGTATTAATCATTCAAATAGGGCTCAACATGTCCTGAATATTAGAATAATATCAGAGCAAGCTTTTCAATTTTCAAATAACAACCATAACAATCAGAGTTATAATTAATTAACCTATTTAATTAACTTATTTGAATGATCAGAGCTTTATCAGAATAATCAGAATAATTAGAGTTTGACTAATTAGTATATCAGAGTTCAGAGCATATTACCTTAACTAATTAATTACCCATATTCATTAGAGCATATAACTAATTCAGAACATCATTATTCAGAGCATATATGATATTCATAACATCATCAGAGCATATAGCATATATGAGCATATTCACTGTCCTTAGGTAAAATAAATAAGAGTATGGAACTGAGTCCTAAATCAAGCATGCATACTCACTGTCCTTAGGTAAAATAAATAAGAGTATTGAAATGAGTCATAAATCTAGCATACCTTTAAGTTTGTGCCAAATATTCCCCCTTTTGACATCATTCAAAAAGAAATAGGATAATCAAACCACACCACTAATCATGTAGATATAGCCAAAGAGAGAAACAAGAGGCAGTAAATGAAAGCAAATACCAAAAGATAGCTATATGCTCACCAAACTAAAATTACACAGTTTGTACCCAGCTCGTACATAAAATATAAGAGAAATATTGTTTGAAAGTTAGAGAAACAGATGGTTGAGCCAATCAAAATATAAAATTTCAGTAGGAGGAGGGATCAAGGTGCAGTCTCTTCTTCTTCAACATACTCAGTCTGCACCTCTATTGTATCAAGTTTTGCACCAAGACGGGCTTCCATCTGGGTGAGTTGATCAGTAATTGATGCCAGTGAGACACAAATTTCATCCTGAAAAACAAAGAATTGAGACTGCAAATCGTTTAGCTTCAAGAGGATAAAGTCAAGAAGA
Source organism: Amaranthus tricolor (assembly GCF_026212465.1). Taxonomy (NCBI): domain Eukaryota; kingdom Viridiplantae; phylum Streptophyta; class Magnoliopsida; order Caryophyllales; family Amaranthaceae; genus Amaranthus; species Amaranthus tricolor. The sequence goes on along the minus strand of NC_080059.1, from coordinate 15,798,423 downwards.
GCTTTAGGAACAAAAGAAGTGTTAGCAAAGCCTTGGCCGGGTGAAGTGTGTGTGGTAACAGGTGGTGGTGTAAATAGTATGGGTGATGGTGGTGGTGATGGAATTTGATCAGATGGTGGTGTGGCTGGCTTTGGTGAGGGAGGTGCGTCATTGGTAGGTTCAAAGGTGTTGTGTGAAGTAGAGTCATCATCCAAATCCACAACCGGACTTTTCCTTTTAGGAGCTAGCCTTCGACTTTTCCTTGGTGTTGCAACAGGCTGCTTCTGAATCTTCAATTGAACCTCCTCATCACTATCATCATTATCATCATTATCCTCCTCCATAGCCTCACCTTGTTCTTCAGCTTCCCCCTAACTTGCTTCTTCCCCCTGTTCCCTTGGAGAACAAGCTTCTGCCCTTTTAGCAGTGGCAGAGGGAATAGGCTCCTGATTCTCTTTCTCCAGTTCCTCCTCTACCTTGTTAGAGTCAACAACATCAACCTGCTCATTTGCATCCTCCAGAATCCCGTTGTCATTTGTAGAAATACTAATGGATGATCGAATGCAACAAGAGAGGGGGGGGGGGGGGGGGTGAATTGTTGTGTAGTAGGTTTAAGATTTTTGCCTCTAATTTTTGCGGAATTATATTAAGTAAAGGACAAAACTTAAACTTAAAAACGAAAAGAAAAATAATAAAGGAGACAAAGATTTTACGTGGAAACCTTCTTGGCCTAATAAGAAGGAAAAACCACGACCTCCCGGGATTTCAAAATTCTCACTATGTTTAGGCAATTAGTTACAGTTACACAAAACAATGTTTGCTTCACTTGAAGCTTCTCAATTCTCTAAATGCTTTACTCAAAGCTTCTCTACTTAGGCCCACTTCTCTTCTCTTCTCTTCTCTCCTTCTCTTTCTCTTCTCTCGTTTCTATTCTCTATTCCCTTAGACTTCCCATAAGTCTAATTACAACATAACACTTAAATACCCTTTACAAGGCCAATTCTCATAAAGATCAAAATGAAATTGTTGCTTAAGAAAAATATTATAAATTAATTGGCATTTAAAACATAGAATATTTTTCTCAATTAATTCTCCCTTAGATGGACACTCTCAATGCAACATTCATTCATTCATCCATCCATCCATACTGAACCGTAATTTCCCTCTTTTATAAGGGGAACAGCAAGTAGTGCACTTAGCCCATGTTCTCCACGAGTTGCACATATCCCACGTTCTCCATAACTTACTTGCTCCCAAAGAAAATGGAAAGTTAGTTAAAGGTAGGAGTGGAATGTAACTGCTGTACACATGCACGGTTAAAACATTATGGGTTAAGGAAGATCCTAAATTATAGGAGACCAATTCAAAGTAGAGAACAAGTCTCTTGAACATCCGAGTTTATAGGAGATAAACAAGGAGTTGATTTTCTCCATGTTTTTAGGCGAATTAAAATCATTTTGCCAATTAATAAATAAATTTAAATAAGCAACTAATTAAATTTTAACCTTTTACATTAACTAAAAACAGAAAATATAATTTTCGTAACTTCCAGTCAATGTCTTCTTCGGACCTGTATCGTGAGGAACAGCACACTGTCTCCATCTACAACATTCGTCAGAACTTCAACTCTAGGAACAGTAAACTGTCTTCAAGAGCAATTTCCCAACTTCTTGGATATTTGAGACATGTACTTCTTTCACGAATCAAGTCATAGGCTTCATCAACGATTCACATTAAATCGGATATATACCTACAAAACAATCTCTAAAATATGTTTGTTTATTTAAAAGTAAAGTCATCATCAAAACCTTAAGAGGCCAACAAATTCCCCCTTTTTGATGATGGCAAACTTTATAAACAAACTTAAGTAAAATAGAGTAAAACAAAATTCATAGAGCATACTAGAGATTAAAGTAACTCTAATTAACTTAGCAAATCAACTTGTTAGAATATAATTTACCAAGCATTCATAAACAAACAGTTTACTCTAAAATATCAAATATTTTTCAAAAGTTTTCAAAATTAATTAACTTAAAACTTAAATGAAATAAACTAAGTTAAACGAAAATAAATAAAAACTAACATAATAAAACTATAATAAACCTAATAATAATAAACATAACTTCTTAAGTATTTTCACAGAATCAAATATTCATGAGGACTTCATGAGAACTTCAACAAACTTAGCAACACAGATGATCACTAAACTAGCATAAACACAGCAGCACACATATCATTCATAAGAATCAATATAAATCAACAAGATATGTAACTGTGTATTCACTGCTCCTGTTAAGTTTGTGCAGTAATCTTCCCCCTTTTGACATCAATCAAAAAGAATTGGGAGTTATCAAATCTCAGCACAAACCATATAGATTTGTTAGTGATGAAAACAACAAACAACAATAATAAAAGCAAGTGCTATGAACAATGATTAAACCTGCATAGAGTTAATTGTCACAGACCATGAAAATAAAAAACAAAGAAAAGTAGCAATTGTTCAAAGTTACAACAACCATGTACCCCAGATGGTACAAGGTAAAAAGAAAAATTGTTTGTTAAGTAATACAGCCAACAAATCATTAAATTTTTGAGCAGAGGGATCAAGGGTCAGTCTCTTCTTCATCAATGTACTCAGTCTGCACCTCCACTGTGTCCAGCTTGGCACCAAGGCGTTGTTCCATTTGGTTTAGCTGATCCACAATAGAAGCAAGCGAGACACGAGTTTCATCCTGAAATGCAATGAATTGAGACTGTAGATCAAGGAGCTTGGAGAGAATGGTATGTAAGGAAACTGCAGGAACAGAGTCAAAGTTAGTACAGCCAATATTGGGTGAAGTGTGTGATTGTGGTGGTGGTGTACACGGGATAGGTGATGATGGTGGTGATGGAATTTGATGTGGTGGTGAATTGGCTGGCTTGGGAGAGGTAGGTTTATCATGTGTGGGCTCAGGGATGGTGTCAGATGGTGTTTCATCAACCAAAGTAGCCTTGCGTTTCGAGGCCAACCTCCTACTCTTCCTTTGCATTGACTTAGCCTTTTTCCTCAGAGCTATCACAATCTCTTCATCACTTGTATCATCACAAAGATTGTGATGAGCCTCTTCTCCTAAGGCTCCCTCCTGTTCTGCTTCCCCCTTACTAGGTTCCCCATCCTGTTCCCCTTTTTCTTTTGTTTCAATATGGTCAGTGGGAACAGGCTCTTGCTCCTTTTCCTCTTTTTCTTCCTGATCTCTCTCTCTCAATTTTTCTTCTTCTTTTTCAATATCTTCCTCATCAGATTCTACTTCAACAACCCCCTCATGCATCAATACTCCCTCATCATTCAATTTCAAATGCAAATTTTGTAAACATTTAGCACCAATTTTCATATTGGGACCCATTGGGAACTCCAACCCTTCCAATGGGACCTCAAACTTCCTAAAAATCCATGTTAACAACCCTCCATAACCAATAAAACTTTTCTTTTCAATGCAGTCTGATAAATGAGAGATCATCAACGAAGGAAAATTTATTTTAATATGTTTTTCCATGCAGTAAATCAAGGTGGCATCACGCAAACTCACTTGACTACGTTTTGAGTTTCGTGGTAAGATAAATCTGCGAGCAACATTGTACAACAATTTATGCATAGGGGACAGAACATTGTGACTGATCTTCCCCTTTTGATCAACTCCTAAAAATTTTAAAATTGTTCGTTCATTAATGCTAGAAAATGCAATCTTTGACCCAATATGATATGTATCAAAACCAACATTGGGAACATTAAACCATTCCCCTAATAATGCGCTGTTAAATTCAATTTTAACAGTTTTAACAACACTAGTACACATACCGTCATCATTAGAGAAATTTACAATAAATTCTCTCATTAGGTTTGGAAAAATTGAATTGCAACTGAAATTTGACATTAATGATTCCCATTCTTGAAACTTTAAAATGTCATGCAATCTAGGAAAGTTCGTAGAATCATACCAATATTTTTCCAACCCGAACCCTACAGTCATCTCCTTTGAAACTTCTTCTGTGCTGTTTGGATCAACATGCTTCGATCGCTTAACTACTCTAGAAGATGAACCACCTGTTGACATTTTTCTTTTGGTACTGGTGGGTTCAGTGGAGTGTTTCGGTGATTCTTGTGTAGTTTCAGTTGGTGTTGGTGGTGCATCCTGCAGTAATGGAGGTGGAAGAACTACTCTTAGTGGTTTTGGTTGATCGGGCATACAGGATTTTGGAGTTTTCTTGCCTGATTTAGAGGATTTGGGGGTTTTCATTTTTGAATTTTGAAGGTTTTTAGAAAGAAGGAAGGACGGTTTCTTGAGAGATTGAGAGAAGGTTTGGGAAGGTAATGGGTAATGACGTGAAGCAGGGTTTTTAAATGATTGAAGTGACGGTTACTCCTCCAAGTCCCATCTCTTTATTGCCTTTGTATTACTTGAGTGAAGAAGAACCGTTTTCCCAAAAACTCTCAATTTAAGTTGGCCGTATAAAAATGTGAAATATGAATAAAATATAAAATAAGAAATAAAGAAAATTAATTATGATTTTATGAATTATTATGAAGAAAATAATGAACATATTGCTTTGGTCTGTTTGAATTAACAACATGCAAATGTAAAAACATTCATAGTACAAACTTTATTACGTGTTTACTTGATCCATGCAATAATTGATTTTCAATCAAGATATTGAGATTGATTCCTGACCTTTTCATTCTCATGATGCTTCAATGGGAAAATATGCAACTAACTTTAGTGGAGCTTGATCATACCAAGTTCCAATCTCATTTTTTCATATTGTTCCCTAGGAAGTGGTTTGGTCAGAATATCTGCAACTTGTTCATTTGTGTTAACATGCTTCAATACAATATTTTTGTGTTCTACGTTATCCTTAAGAAAATGATGTCTAATATGTATATGTTTAGCACGTGAATGATGCACTGGATCTTTAGATATACATATGGCACTAGTATTATCACAATAAATAGGAATGCATTCAACTTTAATACCAAATCTCTAAGTTGCTGTTTTATCCAAAGCATTTGGGAACAGCAAGCTGCTGCTGCTACGTATTCAGCTTCTGCAGTGGATAATGCAACTGTATTTTGTTTCTTGGAACTCCATGAAACTAAACATGAGCCAAGATATTGTACCATACCTGATGTACTTTTTCTATTAACAAGATCACCTGCATAATCTGCATCACTAAAACCTTTTAAATCATAAACATCACTTTTAGGATAAAATAGGGACAAGTCGTCTGTTCCCTTCAAATATCTCAAAATTCTCTTTACTGCCGTGAGATGTGATTCTTTAGGACTTGATTGAAATCTAGCACATAAACCAACACTAAAGGAAATATCAGGTCTACTTGCAGTTAGATACAATAAAGAACCTATCATGCCTCTATACATTGTTTGATCTACGTTAGTTCCATTTAGGTCTTCATCTAGTCTAACATTGGTAGCCATAGGTGTATGATTGGTTTTAGAATTGTTTAGTCCATATTTCTTAAGAAGTTCTTTAATGTATTTTTGTTGATGAATAAAAATACCATTTTCAGTTTGTTTAATTTGCAAACCAAGAAAGAAATTTAATTCTCCCATCATGCTCATTTCAAATTCTGTACCCATAAGGTTAGCAAATTCTTTACATAATGAATCATTAGTAGCACCAAAAATAATGTCATCAACATAAATTTGAACAACCAAAATATTAGAACCTTTATTCTTAAAGAACAAGGTTTTGTCGATTTTTCCTCTTACAAAGTTATTTTGAATCAAAAACTTTGAAAGTCTTTCGTACCATTGCCTAGGAGCTTGCTTCAAGCCATATAGGGCTTTGTCAAGCTTGTAGACATGATTAGGACAAGAGGTATTCTCAAAACCTGGGGGTTGTTCCACAAAGACTTCTTCATCAAGATAACCATTCAAAAAAGCACATTTCACATCCATTTGATATAGTTTAAAATTCATAAATGCAGCAAAAGAAATTAAAATTCTAATGGCCTCTAACCTTGCTACTGGAGCAAATGTCTCGGTATAATCAATACCTTCTTGTTGATTGTAACCTTTAACCACAAGTCTAGCTTTATTTCTAACAATTATTCCATGCTCATCAAGCTTGTTCCGAAATACCCATTTCAAACCAATAACTTTCTTGTTTTTCGGTTTGGGTTCCAAGTGCCACACTTTATTTCTTTCAAACTCATTTAATTCATCTTGCATGGCAACTATCCAATCGGAATCCTTTAAAGCTTCCTCGTGATTTTTAGGTTCAAGTGATGATAGGAACGCAAAGTGTGCACAAAAGTTTCTCAATTGAGATCTAGTTTGTGTCCCCTTATTTATATCACTTACAATTGAATCAAGAGGATGATATCTTTGATACTTCCAAGGTTTAGGCACAAATTCTCTTGAAGGAACAGTAGCATGTTCTTGTTCAGCAACTTGATTGACATTCTGTTCAGCTACTGGATCATTTTGCTCATCTGTGGGAACAGTTGGATTGGGACAGTCTGCTGATCCTGTTGTACTGGCAGTTCCTGGAATTGATCAGTTTCTTCTGCCTCTTCTTGTATCGACTGTTCACTTGCTGTTCCTTGATCTTGCACTTTGATTCCTTCATCTTCATCTTCCAAATTTGCAAGACCTATTTTAATATTACTTGTTTCCTGTTCACTTGTTGAAAAGTTAGTTTCATCAAAGATTATGTGAACTGACTCCTCTACGCACATTGTTCTCTTATTATAAACTCTGTAAGCTTTGCTTTGTGATGAATAACCTAGAAATACTGCCTCATCACTTCTTTCATCAAATTTACCTATGTTTCGTTTTCCATTCACATGAACAAAACATTTGCATCCAAATATACGAAAATAGGAAATATTTGGTTTAACACCTTTGAGCAATTCATAGGGTGTCTTTGAAGTGATTGGTCTAATTAGTACACGATTCAATGTATAGCATGCAGTATTAACGGCTTCTGCCCAAAAATTCCTAGGTAGACCACTAGCAATCAACATGGTCCTTGCCATTTCTTCTAAAGTCCTATTTTTCCTTTCTACCACACCATTTTGTTGTGGTGTTCTAGGTGCGGAAAAATTGTGATTTATGCCATGTTCATTGCAATAATTCATGAAGTTTGAATTTTCAAATTCTTTTCCATGATCAGACCTAATGTGAACAATTTGATTATTGGTAGATTTTTGTGTTTTATTAGCAAAGGAAACAAACTCATCAAAAGCTTCATCTTTGCTTGCCAAAAATAAGGTCCACGTGAATCTACTATAATCATCAACAACAACAAATACATACTTTTTGCCACTACGGCTTTGTGTTCTCATTGGTCCACATAAATCCATATGAATTAATTCTAATGGTCTAGTGGTAGTCACAACGTTCTTTGATTTAAAGGATGACCGCACTTGTTTCCCTTTAGCACAAGGATCACAAACTTTCATTTTTAAGAAATTTTATTGCAGGTAATCCTCTTACTAGGTCTTTTGATCTTAAAGTGTTAATCAATGAATAACTAGCATGACCTAGACGCTTGTGCCAAAGAAGTGGGTCTTCTTCAATAACACTTAAACACGTTAGACTGTTTCTGGGAACAGTGTCCAGGTCCACCACATAGGTGTTCCCTTTTCTGATTCCCTCCAGCACAGGGTCTCCTGTACTGTTCCTAGAAATTATGCATTTTTCAGAAGTAAACTTAACAGAGTTACCTTTGTCGCAAAATTGAGAAATACTTAACAAATTGTGTTTTAAATTCTCGACTAAAAATACATTATCAATGGCATGGGAACTAGACCTTCCAACCTTTCCTTTGGCGATTATCTCACCCTTCATGTTGTCACCGAAGGTTACTGTTCCCCCATCATAGGCTTCAAGTGAGAGAAATTTAGATTTATCACCCGTCATATGCTTGGAACACCCACTGTCGAGATACCATGAGTTGTTCCTCCTCACTTGAACCTGCAAAGCAAACTAATGGTTAGGTGCAGGAACCCATTCATCCTTGGGTTCCTTGTCGACAATATTTGAATCACATTTCTTAATCCATGTACGTTCGACATAATTTTTATTTGCTTTGACATGCTGTTCCCTCTTTATACATTGATGTTTTAGGTGTCCACTTTTACCACAGAAGGAACATATTTTGCTACTAGGGAGATCTACATAGAACTTTTTCTTTTTATCATTCCTTATATAGCCTAGACCTTCTTTACTTTTGGTTTTAGCATTTAGAATCCATTTGGGAATTTCATTGATTTTCCCTTTTCCTCTTAAGTTTATTTTATTTTTCAAATTTTCATTTTCAATTTCGAATTTTCTAATTTTGATTTCAACTTTTGAAATTCAGTGCTAACCACGTGAGTGGTTTTATCATTTTCAACCGATTTTAATCCTAACAATTTGCTTTGATTCAATTCAATATTAAGAGTGATAAATTCCTGTTTTAATTTCTCCAACTGCTCTTTCAAAATGATATTCTTATCTAGCAAATCAAAAAATTTACTTTGCACATCGATTCTAAAGGAGTTTAGATATGAGATATGATCTTCACTTAAGTTAAGATCTTTCTCAATTTGGAGACACTTAGCTGTTTTTTCATCTAGCTTTTCTTGTGTCTCTAAAAGCAATTTGATTAGTTTATTCTTACTTATGTTGGACAGATGTTTAGGAGATGGACCAGAAGACATTACCTCTTTTTCTTTGGATTCTTCAAGAGATGCCATGAGACATAGGTTTGCTGTTTCCTCTTCCATTGTAGCTTCTGTCTCAGCCTCGCTCTCCGTATCTCCCCAAGCTGCTATCATTGCTTTTCTAAAATCTGTTTTGAAGTTTCCCTTCTTATATTGTCTTCCAACTTCTCTTGCTTTTCCCTTGCCCTTCTCATTTTTCCATTGAGGACAATCCTTGATGAAGTGTTCAGTGCTCCCACACTTATGGCATTCAAAGTTTGTCTTCAAGTTTGGTGTTCCCTTCTCTTTGTTATTCCTTTGATTACCATACCTTCTGTTCCTGAAGAATTTTTTGAATTTTCGAGCCAACAGTGCTGCTTCCTCTTCACCAGTTTCTGATTCATCGCTATCATCAGCTGCTAGAGCCAGTCCTTTGTTTCGGGAACTGTCAGCTGTTCCCAAATGCAATTCATGGGTCATTAGGGAACCAGCCAGCTCTTCCAAATTGAACTTGGTGAAATCTTTGGACTCCTGGATGGCTGTAACCTTTGCTCTCCAGCGTTCGTCTTGAGGAAGACTCCTAAGTACTTTTCTAACTTGTTCATCAACGGGAATGATTCTACCAAGAGAGACTAACTCATTCGTAATATTTGTGAACCTAGTGAACATTTCTTGAATGTTTTCCCTAGGTTCCATTACGAATCTTTCATATTTGGACATTAGCAAATCAATCTTGGATCTCTTTACTTCACTAGTACCTTCATGGGTAACTTCGAGCAGGTCCCAAATCTGCTTAGCGGTTTTGCAACCCATAATTCGATTGTGCTCATTTGGACCAAGCCCACAGTGAAGTAACTTGATAGCAAGAGCGTTCATTTTCATCTTTTGAAAATCTTCTTTTTCATATTCAGTGATTGGTTTTGGAACAGCTTCATTGTTGGAGTTGATGGTCGTCACCTCAAAGTCTCCAATTTCAATGACTCTCCAAACTTGATAGTTTTCGGCCTTTATGAAGATTTCCATTCTATTTTTCCAGTAAGTATAGAATTTCCCATCGAACATGGGTGGCCTTTGTGTGGAGTACCCCTCTTCCATGCGCTCGTTCATCTTCAACATCTTTCCAGGGAACAGGATACTGCTCTCAGGGTTTCCTGATTAAATAAGGAACAGGGCTCTGATACCAATTGTAGAAATACTAATGGATGATCGAATGCAACAAGAGGGGGGGGGGGGGGGGGGTGAATTGTTGTGTAGTAGGTTTAAGATTTTTGCCTCTAATTTTTGCGGAATTATATTAAGTAAAGGACAAAACTTAAACTTAAAAACGAAAAGAAAAATAATAAAGGAGACAAAGATTTTACGTGGAAACCTTCTTGGCCTAATAAGAAGGAAAAACCACGACCCCCCGGGATTTCAAAATTCTCACTATGTTTAGGCAATTAGTTACAGTTACACAAAACAATGTTTGCTTCACTTGAAGCTTCTCAATTCTCTAAATGCTTTACTCAAAGCTTCTCTACTTAGGCCCACTTCTCTTCTCTTCTCTTCTCTCCTTCTCTTTCTCTTCTCTCGTTTCTATTCTCTATTCCCTTAGACTTCCCATAAGTCTAATTACAACATAACACTTAAATACCCTTTACAAGGCCAATTCTCATAAAGATCAAAATGAAATTGTTGCTTAAGAAAAATATTATAAATTAATTGGCATTTAAAACATAGAATATTTTTCTCAATTAATTCTCCCTTAGATGGACACTCTCAATGCAACATTCATTCATTCATCCATCCATCCATACTGAACCGTAATTTCCCTCTTTTATAAGGGGAACAGCAAGTAGTGCACTTAGCCCATGTTCTCCACGAGTTGCATATATCCCACGTTCTCCATAACTTACTTGCTCCCAAAGAAAATGGAAAGTTAGTTAAAGGTAGGAGTGGAATGTAACTGCTGTACACATGCACGGTTAAAACATTATGGGTTAAGGAAGATCCTAAATTATAGGAGACCAATTCAAAGTAGAGAACAAGTCTCTTGAACATCCGAGTTTATAGGAGATAAACAAGGAGTTGATTTTCTCCATGTTTTTAGGCGAATTAAAATCATTTTGCCAATTAATAAATAAATTTAAATAAGCAACTAATTAAATTTTAACCTTTTACATTAACTAAAAACAGAAAATATAATTTTCGTAACTTCCAGTCAATGTCTTCTTCGGACCTGTATCGTGAGGAACAGCACACTGTCTCCATCTACAACATTCGTCAGAACTTCAACTCTAGGAACAGTAAACTGTCTTCAAGAGCAATTTCCCAACTTCTTGGATATTTGAGACATGTACTTCTTTCACGAATCAAGTCATAGGCTTCATCAACGATTCACATTAAATCGGATATATACCTACAAAACAATCTCTAAAATATGTTTGTTTATTTAAAAGTAAAGTCATCATCAAAACCTTAAGAGGCCAACATCATTTAATTTCAAATGCGAATTATTCAGACAGTTTGCACCTATCTTATTGTTGGGACTCATGGGAAAATGCAGACCATCGAGAGGGACATTAAACTTCTTAAATATCCACGTTAACAATCCTCCATACCCAATCAAATATTTCTTCTCAATACAATCACTCAAATGTGAAATCATCAAAGAAGGAAAATAATTTTTATGTGATTAGCCAAACAGTAAATCAAAGTAGCATCACGTAGATTTACCTCACTACGCTTAGCGTTGCGTGGCAGGAGAAATCGACGAGCTATGTTGTAAAGCAGTTTGTGAAGTGGAGACAATATGTTGTGACTAATTTTACCCTTCTTTTCATGAATCCCCAAGAACTTCATAACAATCTTCTCGTTTATACCAGAAAATACAATTTTAGACCCAACATGATATGTATCAAAACCAACAGCTGGCACTCCAAACCATTCGCCCAACATTAAGCTGTTAAATTCTATTTTAATCTCCTTTAAAACACTCGAACACACTCCATCGTCAGTAGAAAAATTTGAAATAAATTCCCCCATTAAATTTGGGTAAATAGGGTTACAACAGTAATCAGCCATTAGAGTTTCCCAATATTGATTTTGTAATATAGCGTGAAGTTGAGGGAAAGAAGTGGATTCATACCAGTACTTCTCAAGATCGAATCCCACTGACATTTCCTTTGAAATTTCCTCAGCGCTGTTGCGATCACTCTGCTTGGTTCTCTTTGCTGATCTGGATAACGATTTTTCTATTGGAGTGTCATTGGGTCGTTTGTTTCCAACATGCATCGTAGATGCACTTGGTGTACCTGAGTTTTCTTTTGATGGGGATGGGGGAGCAGCGATTTGTGGTGAAGGATGGACTACCTTTAACGGTTTTGGTTGAGTGGTTTTGGGTGTTTTGTTGCTCTGCTTCTTGTTTGAGGCGGTTTTTGGGGTTTTCATGGTGGATTTCTGGATTGATGATGAAGGAGTAAGATTGAATGAGGGAGATTGATGGTTTGCTTGTTGGAAAAGTTAGAGTGATGAAGTGATATGGTGTGACGTGAGGGAAAGTGCTTATATTGATGATGAGGGGATGGATACTAAAGGGTTTCAATACACATTATCTAATTTTGCATGTGTGAACAATGTGTATGAAAGGGTAGGTTCATGGAACGAGTAGTTCATAACGGTTTTTCGAAGCACTACGATGATCCGACTCCCACTATTTAATTATTTTGCGTTATCCATCTATTAAAAAAAATTTCTGGAATAGAAAAATATAGAAATGGAAAATATGAAATATTTTATACGAGGACAAAAATATATAGAATAAATATATGCTGCATTGGTCTGATCAATTTAAACATGCAAGCAAGAAAGCATTCATAGCATATACTTTAAATAACTGCATACCTGATCCTTTCAATCATTGATTTCTCAATCAAGGTTTTTTATGGATGATTTAACCCTTTCAATTTTCATTTTTCCTTGAGGAGAATGTTTGTCATATACTTTAGTGTAGCTTAATCATGCCAAGTTCTAATCTCATTTTTTCATGTTGTTCCCTTGGAAGTGGTTTTGTCATGGTGTCAGCTATTTGCTCGTTTGTATTAACATGCTTGACAATAATATTTTTATTTTCTACATTGTCCTTAAGAAAATGATGTCTTATGTGGATATATTTTACTCTTGAATGATGCACTGGATCTTTAGATATGCAGATGGCACTGGTATTATCACAATGAATAGGAACACATTCAAACTTAATACCAAAATCTCTTAGCTGCTGTTTTATCCAAAACATTTGGGAACAGCAAGCTACTGCTGCCACATATTCTGCTTTCGCGGTGGATAGTGCAACGGTGTTTTGTTTCTTGGAACACCACGATACTAAACATGAGCCAAGAAATTGTACCATACCTGAAGTGATTTTCCTGTTAACAAGATCTCCTTCATAATCTGCATCACTATAACCTTTCAAATCATAGACATCACTTTTAGGATAAAATAGGGATAAGTCATCTGTTCCCTTCAAGTATCTCAGAATTATTTTCACTGCTGTATGATGTGATTCTTTAGAGTTTGACTGAAATCTAGCACATAAACCAACACTAAAAGCAATATCGGGTCTACCAGCAGTTATGTAGACTCAATTAGGAACGGGAACAGCAACAAGAGGGGGGGGCGGGGGGGGGGGGGGGGGTGAATTGTTGTTGTTACTAGTTTAAGCGTTTTTGCCATATTTTGCAGAATTAATTAAAATAAATAAAGCTTAAACTTTGAGCGAAATAATTAAAAGAGACAACACGATTTTTACGTGGAAACCTTCTAGGCCTAAATAGAAGGAAAAATCACGACCCCGCGGGAATTCTAAATTCTTCACTATGTTTAATTAAGGCAACTCGTTACATCACATTAAACATCTTACTTCACTCGAAGCGCATCAACTAGGCCAACTTCTCTCTCAAATTGCTTCACTCAAAGCAACAAACTTAGCTTCACTAAAAGCTAAATTTCACACTAGCTTCACTCAAAGCTATCAAATTCCCCCTTAGACTCACCCGAGTCTAATTACAAAAATACTCTCAAAAACCCTACAAAAAGGATAAAATTCTCTAAAAATAAAATCAATAAGTTGCACAAGAAAATATTATAAATTAATTGGCATTTTTAAAACAAAATTTTCTTGTAAAAATTCTCCCAAAATTACGTATGATTTAATGGCTCATACTAAGGCAAGTTTTGAAGAATAACCGAGTCCACTATTTATAGAGCTAAAATCCCTAATAAAAAGGAATATTCCAACCCATTATTCCTTATCCAAAATAATCATGGAATAATGTGGATTTTAATATCCAAGGTTATCTACGGTTAGTCTCTAAAATAGGTATTAAACTTGACAAATTCAAGCCCACGGTTATTTAATAATAACCGCTGTTCCCAGATACTAATAATAGATACTGTTCCCTTTAGCAGCAGTTCCCATATACTAAAATTAGTTGCAGTTCCCTTTTCCAATAATAACCATGGTTTACTTTAGCTAAATTTAGATACGGTTGCCTTTAGCTAATAATAGGGGTGGTTACCTATTACTAATATTAGGGACGGTTACCTTTAGCTAATAATAGCTAAGACTCAACAGCCGTTCCTATATTTAGTAAATCCAATATCCACTAAATATAGATCCTAAAATAAAGGCTTATATTTAGAAAATCACACGTTAGATATTTTAGAAAATATTTTGCCGATTAACTTTAATAATTTATTAATGCAACAAATCAGCTTTATTTAATACATTAACTAAAAATAATAATTATAAATAAATAACCAGAATTTCCAAATAACGTAGGCTGACTTCAGCTCAGGAACAGTGCGCTGTCTCCAATTTCCAGTTTTGTTAGAACATTCAACTTAGGAACAGTAGACCTGCTGTCTCCATTTTACATCCCAAGCGATATACTTCTTCTAACATCTTTCGGATACTTTTGACACGTACATTTCCATGAACCAAGTCATAGGTACTATCAACGATCATAATCAGGACCGGATATCGACCTGCACACAATCTCTAAAAACATATTTGTTTAAATAAAGTGTAGTCATCATCAAAACTCAAGAGGTCCAACAAGTTAGATATAATAAAGAACCAATCATACCTCGATACATAGTTTGATCAACATCTGTACCATTTGAATCTTCATCTAATCTAATATTTGTAACCATAGGTGTGTGGTTTGTTTTGGCATTATTCAAGCCGTATTTCTTGAGAAGTTCTTATATATATATTTTTTGATGAATAAAGATTCCATTTGCTGTTTGTTTAATTTGCAAACCAAAGAAGAAATTTAATTCTCCCATCATACTCATTTCAAATTCAGTGCTCATTAGGTTCGCAAATTCTTTACATATCAATTCATTGGTAGCACCAAAAAATAATATCATCAACATAAATTTGAACAACTAAAATATCAGAACCTCTATTCTTAAAGAATAAGGTTTTATCAATTTTTTCTCTAACAAAATTATTTTTAATCAAAAACTTTGATAATCTTTCATACCATTGCCTAGAAGCCTTTTTTAACCCATAAAGAGCTTTATCAAGCTTATAGACATGAATAAGAAAAGAGGGATTTTCAAAGCCAGGGGTTGTTCCATAAAGACTTCTTCATCAAGAAAACCATTCAAAAAAGCACATTTCACATCCATTTGATATAATTTAAAATTCATAAATGAAGCAAAAGAAATTAAAATTCTGATATCCTCTAACCTCGCTACCGGAGCAAATGTCTCTGTATAATCAATTCCTTCTTGTTGATTGTACCCTTTAACCACGAGCCTTGCTTTGTTTCTTACAATGATTCCATGCTCATCCAGTTTGTTCCGAAATACCCATTTTAGTCTAATCACCTTTTTGTGTTTTGGTTTGGGTTCTAAATGCCATACTTTATTTCTTTCAAATTCATTCATTTCATCTTGCATGGCTACAATCAATTCGGAATCTTTTAGAGCTTCTTCGTGATTTTTTGGTTCAAGTGTTGAGAGGAACGCAAAGTGTGCACAGAAATTTCTCATTTGGGATTTTGTTTGTGTTCCCTTATTCAAATCACTAACTATCAAATCAAGAGGATGACATTTTTGATATCTTCAAGGTTTGGGCATAAATTCTCTTGTGGGAACTATTGTAGGCTCAGGGTCATTAACTTGATTGTTGTTCTGCTCAACTTCTACTGGATCAGTTTGCTCATTTCTGGGAACAGCTGTATTGGGAACAACTTGCTGGTCCTCATTCACTAGCTGTTCTGTATTGTCTGGTACTTCGATTTGTTCTTGAATCAGCTGTTCTCCTACTGTTCTTTGATCTTACTCTTTCATTACATCTTCATCATCTTCCAAATTTACAAGACCTATTTTAAAATCATTTGTATCTTGTTCACTTGTCATAATTTAGTTTCATAAAAAATAATGTGAACGGATTCTTCTATGCACATAGTTCTCTTGTTGTAAACTCTATAAGCTTTACTCTGAGAGGAATAGCCAAGAAATACTACTTTATCATTTCTTTCATCAAACTTTCCTATGTTTCGTTTTTCATTAACATGAACAAAGCATTTACATCCAAACACACGAAAATAGGAAATATTCGGTTTTACACCTTTAAACAATTCATAAGGTGTCTTAGAAGTGATAGGTCTTATTAGTACACGATTTAAAATATAGCATGCAGTATGACAGCCTCGGCCCAAAAATTTCTAGGTAGACCACTAGCAATTAATATAGTTTTAGCCATTTCCTCTAATGTTCTATTTTCTCTTTCTACCACACCATTTTGTTGTGGTGTTTTAGGTGCGGAAAAATTTTGACTTATTCCATGTTCATTACAGTAATTCATAAAGCTTGAATTCTTAAATTCTTTACCAGGATCTGACCTTATATGAATAAGTTGATTATTACTAGATTTTTGTATTTTGTTAGCAAAAGAAACAAACTTATTATAAGCTTCATCTTTGCTTGCTAAAAATAAAGTCCATGTAAATCTACTAAAATCATCAACAATAACAAATACATATCGTTTGCCACTACGGCTTTAGATTCTCATAGGTCCACAAAGATTCATATGGATTAGTTCAAGCGGTTTAGAAATGGTCACCACATTCTTTGGTTTAAAGGACGACCGTACTTGTTTTCCTTTGGCATAAAGATCACAAATTTCATCCTTTAGGAATTTTATGGATGACAATACTCTTACTAGGTCTTTTGAACTTAAAGAATTAACCAAAGTAAAGCTAGCATGACATAGACGTTTATGCCAAAGAAAAGGGTCATCTTCTATGACACTGAGACAAGTCAAACTCGATTTGGAAATAGTGTTGATGTCCACAACATAAGTGTTCCCTTTTCGGATCCCTTCCAGAATAGTGTCTCTTGTGTCACTCCTAGAAATAATACATTTTTCAGAAGTGAAGTTTACAGAGTTACCTTTGTCACAGGACTGAGAAATACTTAATAAGATATTTTTTAAATTCTCGACCAAAAATACGTTATTAATTGCATGGGAACTTGACCTTCCTAATTTTCCTTTGGCGATGATTTCACCTTTCATATTGTCACTGAAAGTCACAGTTCCCCCATCATAGGTTTCCAGTGAGAGAAATGTTGATTTATCATCTGTCATGTGTTTGGAACACCCACTGTAGAGATACCATGAGTTGTTCCCCCTCACTAGAGTGCATGAAAAATTAATTGTTAGAATTAGGAACCCAGTCTCTCTTGGGTTCCTTGTCGATTTGACATGAATTAACTTTCTTAATCCAAATACGATCGACATAGTCTCTATTGGAGACAATATGCTGTTCCCTTTTGATACACTGGATTTTCAGATGTCCAATTTTTCCGCAAAAGGAACATATTTTATCACTTGGGAGATCGACATAGACCTTTTTCTTTTTATTATTCTTAAGGTAATCTAGGCCTTTTGAATTTTTACTTTTAGCATTTTGAATCCATTTGGGAACATTTTTGATTTTCTCCTTTTCTCTTGAATTTAATTCAAGTTCTAATTTATCATTGTCGGTTTGGTTGGATTCTAAGTTGATTTTCAAATTTTGAAAATCGGTACACAGATCTTTAAGATGCATCATTCAATTCCTTGTTCAAGCCTAGTAATTTATATTGTGTCAATTCAACATTAAGAATAATATTTTCCCTTTTCACTCTTTCCATTGTTTCCTCTAGAATTATATTTTGATCCAACAAACTGAAAAATCTTTTTTGGACATCGGATCTAAAGGTATTTATATAGGAAATATGGTCTTTACTTATCTTAAGGTCTTTTCAAGTTGGAGACATTTATTATTACATTCTTTCAATTTGTCTTGTGTCTCCATAAGCAACTCAATTATTTTATATCTATTTAATTTAAACAGATGGTTAGAAAATGAATTAGAAGACTTAACCTGTTTTCCTTTGGACTTCTCATTCTTGCTTTCGTGTGAGGCCATGAGACATAAGTTAGCTGTTTCTTCTTCTTCGGGGTTTTCAGTCTCATCATCACTCTCGGATTCTTCCCATGCAACTATCATGGCTTTGCGAAAGTCGGTTTTGTTGAGATTTCTTTTGCTTTGTAGTCTTCCTCTATCCCTTGCCTTTCCCTTGCCTTTTTCATTTTTCCATATAAGGCAATCTTTGATGAAGTGATCGGTACTTCCACATTTGTGGCATTCAAGGTTGGATTTTGTATTGGTAGTTCTTCTTTCTTTGTTATTTCTTTAATTGGTATATCTGCTGTTCCTGAAGAACTTCTTGAATTTTCGTACCAGCATGGCCCTCATCACATTCTGATTCTTCTTGATCTATTGCTGTCAGAGCCAACCCTTGTTTCGGGAACTGTCTGCTGTTCCCAGATGTAATTCGTGTGTCATTAGGGAACCAGACAACTCTTCCAGGATGAATTTTGTAAAATCTTTAGATTCCTGGATTGCAGTGACCTTGGCTCTCCAGTGTTCATCTTGAGGGAGACTCCTTAGAATTTTTCCTTACTTGTTCATCAGTGGGAATAAGTCTTCCAAGAAAGACAAGTTCGTTTGTGATGTTAGTGAACCTCGTAAACATCTCTTGGATGCTTTCTCTTGGTTCCATAACAAACAGTTCATACTTAGACATCAACAAGTCAATCTTGGACGCTTCACTTCACTTGTTCCCTCATGGGTAACTGCTAGCAGGTCCCAAATCTGTTTGGCAGATTTGCAACCCATAATGCGGTTATGTTCGTTTGGTCTGAGACCACAGTGAAGTAACTTGATAGCAAGAGCATTTATCTCCATTTTTTGAAAATCTTCTTTTTCAAATTCGGTTATTGGTTTGGGAATAATTTCGTTATTAGAGTTTGTAGTTGTTACCTCAAAGTCTCCAATTTTGATATCTCTCCAAACTTGATAATTTTCTGCTTTGATGAAGATCTCCATCCTATTTTTCCAATATGCGTAGAATTTTTCATTTAACATGGGTGGCCTTTGAGTAGAGTACCCTTCTTCCATTCGTTCATTCATTATCGACATCTCTAAAAATACCATGATATTGCTCTCAAGGCTTCCTGATCAAATGAGGAACAGGGCTCTGATACCAATTGTAGACTGCTTTAGAGATGGGAACGACAACAACAGGGGGGTGAATTGTTGTTTTAATAAGTTCAAGTATATTAGCCCTGTTTTTGAGGAATTAGATAAAAGAAATAAAACTTAAACTTAGAGCGAAATAATGAAAGAGACGACACAATTTTACGTGGAAACCTTCTAGGCCTAAATAAAAGGAAAAACCACGACCCCTCGGGATTTCAAAACTCTTCACTATGTTTTAGGCAATTCGTTACAATTACATAAAACAACACGCTTCACTCGAAGCTTCTCTTACTAGGCCAACTTCTCTTTCTCTTGCTTCACTCGAAGCAACTCTCTTAGCTTTGCTTAAAGCTATTCTCTTCTTTAGCTTCACTAGAAGCTTTCCTCTTAGCTTTACTTAGGCATGGCCACGGTCCGGGTTGGTCCGGTTCCGTTCCGGTTCCACCCGGTTCCGGTTCCATTTGGAACCTGTTGCGAACGGTTCCGGTTCCGGGCGGTTCCAAACGGTTCTTTGGCGGTTCATGAGGCGGTTCCGGCGGTTCCAACTCACGGGACGGGCGGGTCGGACCATCGGTTCCATTTTTATTTTTTCTTTAAATATTTATATAATAAAAAAATACTATAATATCGCGGACGTACCTTTGATGATTACTTGATTATTAGCGAAATTCATTGCATGTCAAGTTGTCATCGTTATTGAAATATTTACTAAAAAGAATGAAAAAAATAAATTAATAAGAAACGAATCAATGAAAATGTCGATAAAGATGATTAATAAAAAGAGGGAGAAAATGGACTTGAACCTAGTACCCAAATGAATACTAAGCTGCCTACGTATCCCGAAGGAATCAAAGCCCACGTAGTTCTTTGTCATACCTTTTATTTATAGTTGTTGAATGTTGATTTATCGTTGTCGTTTGTCGGATTGATCCTATTCGTCTTCGTCATCATCATGTGGTTGATTAGATGCTTCCGCTGACTCTCCTCCTGACGATGATGCAGATGTAACCATCATCATCCATGGATCATCATCGTCGTCTTGATCATCATCATTCCTTAGTCCTTGTGTTCGAATCTCCGCTTGATCCCAATCTTTCTTGCAAACACATATTTGAATACTATGTGGAGCAAGACGAGATCGCTTTTCGTCCAAAACTCTTCTACCTGCACTAAAAGCAGACTCCGACGCAATTGTTGACGCGGGAATTGCAAGGATATCCTTTGCAATTCTCGATAAAATGGGAAATTTAACAGATTTTTCTTTCCACCACTCCAAAATATCATAGATGCTTTGGTCTATTTCAAAGTGGTGTTTAAGATAACTATCTAGTTCTAAATATGAGGTCGAGGAAGAAGACGATGATCCTACAAAACTATCATCTTGAGTCATTATGTTAGCTATTACCGAATTATAGTAAGAGGGACGTGCCGAAACGCTAGCACGCCTAGACATATTGCGTTTCGGGTTATATACACTAGCGTAAAAATCATAGAGTTCTGCTAAATATTTTTTACATGTTCCTACATAATTATGTACATCAGTAGACGGACGATCTAACGATTGGTAATAAAATCCTATTACTTTAGTAAGGACCTCAGTTTTAAAACGTGGGTCCAAAATGGTTGCGATTCCATAAATATAAGGAAAATCGGTAAAATATGCTTGCCATTTTTCCATCATATCTGCAAGAATCGGCCTCAATTTTGGGTTAGTATCTTCATGTGTATATTTAAGGAGATGATAAAAAATAGTAATACATTCACTTATCACTAAGTGAACGTTCGATTCATAAACATAAGAAAAAATCTTAGTCGCGTGGTCATACGCTTCTAATATGTTATGCACACCTATAGCTAATTCCCAAGTGTCATCAGCTATGAAACTATCTGTACACTCACTATATAGTTGTGTTATTACTAGGCGATAAGCAATCGCCTTTCTTAATAAATCGTTGGTTGAGCCCCAACGTGTAGGAGTATCTAATGACCAATACACTTTTTTAAGTTGGTATTGGTCACATAATTGCTTATATCGTCTTTTTATCTTTCCGATCCTAAGCCATTTCACTATATCCCTAATTGGTTCTAATAAATCACTTAATTTTTTTATGCCTGCTTGGCAAGATAAGTTAATTATATGCGCACAACAACGTATGTGTAATAAGCTACCCCCAAGGATTAAACTAAAAGCAGGTTCGTTAAACAAAAGTTCTATACATTTAATGTTCGCGGTTGCATTATCAGTTGAACAACAAAATATTTTATCTAATAAGTTCCATTCTCTACATATCTCTACTAATCTATATTTTATGTTTTCACCGGTATGTCTTTCTGGCATTGTCTCAAAAGCAATTATTCTTTTTTGCATAATCCAATTTCGATCTATCCAGTGTGCTGTTACACACATATAAGGTTCTAAATGTGGGGGAGCAGACCAAATGTCAGTTGTTATGCTAACCCTACCATTAAACGATTTAAACATTTCAACTAATTCATAGCGCATTGATTCGTATAATTTAATTGTGCGTCTTTTAAGAGTGCTTCTAGGGATTGCTCTATATTGTGGTTGCAAAGTTTTTCTATTGAGACGCTCGTATGCCCTACTTTTACCGTGGTTAAAAGGCAATTCATCACAAATTACATACCTAGAAAATTCATCAATCATGTCATTACGATTGTATCTAAAAGGCATACCTGTGATGAGAATGTCCCATTGTGTCTGTCGGCTTCCACTTGTGGTCCCGCTCCCGCTTGCTGCATGAGTTTCTTTTGTGATTTCATGCTTCTTTGCCAAATGTTTGTTAAAAGATCCCGTACCACCACCTAACACGTATTCACAAAACACAATAAATAAATGTTTATAAAATATGAATATATAATGTATCAATGTATTATGTATGTCAGTATGTATAAAAAACTTAAAAAGTATTTACCTCTGGCGAAACTGTATGAAACTAAGGGCTTTACTCCTTGACTTTTACAAACTTGACAAGTGCATAAGAAAATATCTGGATTCTCGGTTGGTTCTTTTGTGAAATACGACCACACATGTGAAACAGCTCTACCACTAGGAGGTGGCATTGCCGGAAAAGGTTGTCTTACTGGTTCATCTTCATCTAGATAAATAATTTAAAATTATAAAACTATAATTAAATAAACAAATAATTTAAAGTTTAATTAATTTGAAGAATAAAATTATAAAACTAACCGATAGTTTGGAAATTGACTCGTTTACCACGAGCTTGTCTTTGTTGTTGTTGTTCTCCTTGTTCTTCATGTGATCTTGTTGATGACTGTCGAGATATATTTATCCCAATTGGGGTCGTTGGTTCCTCTTCTTGTTCTTCTTCTTCATCAATTTGTATTTCTCTTTCCATTTCTTCTGCATAATTATGTAACTCCGGGTCGTACCCTTCCGGATAATTATGTTCATAATTATAATTACTAATGGAAGGTGTTGTTGATACCGACGGAGTAGAAGTGGCCTTTCTTTTGGACGAACTGGAACCTCCCAATGATTTTGCCACTTTAGTAACTTTTTTTGTGGCTTTTTTCAAAAATGAAGACATGATTGATAATATTGAAGTAATAATAGAAATATAGAATTAAGA
The DNA here is from genome assembly GCF_026212465.1 of Amaranthus tricolor. Classification (NCBI taxonomy): domain Eukaryota; kingdom Viridiplantae; phylum Streptophyta; class Magnoliopsida; order Caryophyllales; family Amaranthaceae; genus Amaranthus; species Amaranthus tricolor. Next base: position 15,775,565 of record NC_080059.1, on the reverse strand, counting down.
AATAAATAAATAATTAATTATGTAACTAACTAAATTAAGAAATAATTAAAAGACTAATTATTTAATTAAGAGAATAATTGCGTAATTAAAGAATTAAGTAGAGAGAGTAGGAGAAGAGATGAGTTGTGAATGAAAATGATTGAAATTGATGAGTATTTATAATGAAAAATGCAACGGCTAGTTCAACGGTCATAAACGGTAACTTTTGGCGAACCGGTTCCATGGAACCGGTGGGCCGGTTCAACCGGACCGGTGCCGGTTCCGGTTCCACGGAACCGTTGAGCCGGTTCAACCGGACCGGTTCCGGTGCCGGTTCCAGAACCGGTTCCATGGAACCGTTGGACTGGTTCTCCCGGACCGATTCCGGTTCCAAACCGTGGGTTTTTTACCCGGTTCACGACGGTTTTTTCCGGTGGTTTCACGGTTCCGGCAACTTTTTTTCCGGCGGTTTCACGGTTTCGCGGTTCGGGACGGTTCGGAACCTGTCGCAAACGATTCCGGTTCCGGATCCGGTTCCAAGCGGTTCGGGACCAGTTCGGTTCCGGGTAACCCGCCCCGTGGCCATGCCTAGCTTTACTCAAAGCTATTCTCTTCTCTAGCTTCACTAGAAGCTTTTCTAATTCTCCCCTAGACTCACCCCAACAATTCATTCAAAAACCCTTTTACAAGGATAAATTCTCTAAAGATAAAATCAAAGAGTTGTACAAGAAAATATTATAAGTTAATTGGCAATTTTTGAACAAAATATTTCTTGTTAATTTTTCCAAAAATAACGTATGATTTTTAATGGCTCATACGAATGCTTGTTTTGAGAAACAATCGAGTCCTCTATATATAGACTTTAATTTGGCTAAAAATAGAAAGTAACTCTCCATTAATCCCTTATCCCCAATAAAATGGAGAATAATATGGATCTTAAATAACAAGGTGAAAGTAAACGGTTTCTGCCTTGTACCTCTCTGATAAATAAGGGAGAAATAAGTGGAAGCTTAAGTTTAAGCAAAAGCCACGGTTCCCTTTAACTAAAAATAGGTAGATTAGTTATAGTTTCCGTTTTACTAATAATAGCTACGGTTCTCTTTTCCTAATTTTAGGCTCGGTTACCTTCAATTAACATTAGGCACGGTTACCTTTACCAAAATCAGCTATGGTTCCCTTCACTATAATTAGCTAATTTAGTTATTCACTAAATATAGATCCAAAACAAAAGCCTTTTAAAAAGGATTTAGAAAATCACACGTTAGGTGGTTATAAATATTTTGCCAATTAACTTAATAATAAAATAATGCAACTAATTTTAACCAATACATCAACTAAAAATCAGAAAATATTATAATCAGAATTTCAGCAGATTTATTTTCTTCAGACTCCAGTCTGGGAACACTGCACTGTTTCCAATTTCTAGTTTTGTTAGATCATCAAACTTGGGAACAATAGACCTCATGTCTATATTTGACATCCTAAGCGATATACCTTTTCTAACTTCTTTTGGATTCTTTTGACGAGTACATGTACATAGACTAAGTCATAGGTACTATCAACGATCTTAGTCACGACTAGATATCACCCTGCAAACAATCTCTAAAAATACATTTGTTTATATAAAGTGTAGTCATCATCAAAACCTAAGAGAGTCAAAAATATTAAAGGAAAAAAAAACTCTCTCCCTGATTTCAGAGAATTTTTACAGGGACATCATAATGCCAAGGAAGAAGAATAAGCAAGAAAAACACAAAGGGTTCCAAAGTTCAGATGATTACGAAATGGAACCAGATCCAAAACCAAACAAGATAGAACAAATTCAATTTTTGTCCTCAAACAATTACTCTATCCATTTCAAACAATTACTCAACTAAGTGATTTTCCCCCACTTCCATATTCAAAAATTGTTTAAAAGCCTACTTCACAAAATATTGTTCCAAAGTCAAAAGAAAAAGAACCAATTACAAAAGCACCAATAAAAGGCCTTACCAAATCTGCATACATTACAAAAACCGAAGTAGAAAATGTATATCTCACTAACTTTACAATTCATCAAAGTCCACAAATTATTCATTCGATCAATCAGAAAACTTTTCCAAAAGGTTGCGAATGGATACTAGAAAATCATTTTAAAACTCAAAGGTTTTATGAATTTATTTTAGTAGATTCAAACTCTGTTGAAATCCAACATATCAAGGATTCTTCAAAAAAAATAATTTATAATGTATTTTTAAGAAAATTATTTCTTCTGCGGAATGGGGAGACCCTTATGTTGAACGCATTTTTTCAAAAAGATTTTCTCCAAAAAATTACTCATACTATGATTACAAAATGGCTTGGTATAGAGCATTTTTATTCAGACCATTTGATCATTCATGGGTTTTTATATTTGACAAATACTGTCCAAAGAAATATCCCATGTGGTTTTATCATTGGTTGTTTTTAATTGGACCAACTCCTCAAATTTATCCAAAAGAATGCAATGAAGGTTTCACAACTTTTGTTACCAATTCAAATTGTCAAGCCTATGAAACTCTAGTCATGTTTCTACAGAATTTAAAATTCCATGGATTCTATGTTGGAGTTAATGTCTCAAACACCACCTTCCATATCCATAACCATATTCATTAATAAGAAAATTCAAAATTAAATGGTGGGACAAATTTACCTTAGAAATTTGTTCTAAACAAATGTTATCTCCTTTTTTCAAACTGGTATAAAAATGGAATATCAGTCCCCATCAGCCATAAACAAACCTTCACCCTTAAAAGCAACATCAAGTTCAAACTCTCCTCAACGTAATAAAAACCCCAAAGTAGAAAGTCCAGATTCATTATCTAAAGCCCAGAAAGTCATCCTCAAAAGAATTTTTGAAGATCCATAATATGCAAAGAAAATATTATCAGAATATTCCTCTGATGAGATATTATCTGAGTTCTCAAATGAGTCTTATGATCCAACATTTGGTGGCCCATGTGCTCAAGATCCACATGACTTTTAATATTAGGCTTACAAAAGTTCAATTTAAAATAAGTCCAACAGCTCAAATTAATCCATCCAGATCGTAAGCAATGATGTATTCAAAGGCATCTTCAACAGTAATTCCACAAATGTAAGCAATGACGTATTCAAAGGCATCTTCAACAGTAATTCCATAAATGTAAGCAATGACATATTCAAAGGCATCTTCAACAGTAATTGAAAGCATCTTCTACAGCATTATAGTGTAACTTTAATAATTATGTTTGTAGTATTTACTTTTTCCTTTGGTTTCTTATTGGGAGAGCAGATTACATCTTATCTCTTCCTTGATGTATAAATTAAGTGTTTAGTTCTCGCAAAGAGGGCATCCTGCAATATTCCTTTGCTTAAGTCTCTTCCCAAAAATAAAATATCCCTCCTTCTGTAATTATCTTGCTATTATCAATAATATTGTAAGATTTATATTTTCTAAATTTGTTTTATTCCACTGTTTCCATTTTATTAATTGATCATTGAAATTCAAATGTAATAAAAAAAAAGGAACTAATGATATCATAAACGAGATATTCTAAAAGAATTAGCCATATACTTCGGTCTTATTGTTTCTTCGCCAACTTTAGCCCACAAATTATTAGTTATTTCACTCAATTATTTTGCGAATCCAAATAATTATCATTCAAATATTTATTTTAAATTCCTCAATTGTAAAAAAATACTATTTCTTAAATGTTTCAACATTTACTTAATCATATGTCCAATACTCTTTTTGATTTGTTTGTAAATCAAAAAGTGAGCAAAGACATTTCAGGATGATTTGGAGAAGTACGGGGCAGATGATAAGGGTAAGAAGAAGTATATGGTTGGTAACTAGATCAATTTCAAATTTAAGTAAAATTGCTAAAAGATGGGGCTGCTACATACACATTATAGAGTGGTAACTGAAATTGGCAAGAAAAATGGTGACTATTTATTGAGTTAAAAAAAAGTCTATATCTTGATATTTGTAACAAATTTCTAGTTTAACAGACTAATATAACCTTAATAAATTAAAACAAAGAATGTTGTAATCCTTTAAAATGAAACAGAATATTCTAAGGCTTATAATTGCTCAAAATGTAGATGTTGAAACAAATAATCATTTAGCATAAGTATACTTGCCGATAACCAAAGTTGAGTGGAAATAGGCATTCTAATCAGCTCAACAAGAATTGTCCAACCAGCAACCTTTTTCATATGATCTGGGTTGTTCCACCTAGCTCTAGTAGGCAAATGAGCCATCGAATCACTGGTCATAACAAGCAAACCCAATAGATGATAACAGTCTCGAAGGAAACTCTTTAAAGACAATGCCGAGCTTCTGGAAACAAGCTTCAAATAAAGTGATTATGGTGGCAATAACTGGAGAACCTACAAGTCCAAGTATGAACTATTGTCAACTTCAGTTACAGTTTAAGCTAGATTTCTCAAATCAACTTGAACAATATCAACTATCAAGTGCACAAACATGTATCAAAAATCATAATCAAGTAAAAGTCACATTCAATACCATTACTGTACCAATAACAAAAATACCATTACTATACCAAATGACCAAACTAAAAAGAATCTAAAATTCAACCATCAAATCTGAGAAACAAGGAGCCCAAATGCTTTCAACCTTTAGCGGTTTTCGTTAGACAAACAATGCTAACAACAAAGCCCTTCCATATAATCTCCCTTTCAAAGACATTTTAGAAATGGATACATTTTCATGAAACTCCGTCACCGAAAAATTGATCCACAAAGTATCAAAAATCTATCAAAACACAAATAAAATCCATATCTTTTCTTCCCATTGGATTGTTTAAGCATTCATTCATATGCAATTATAAAGTGATTTAAAAATTCTCTAAACAACCAACTAATGAAAAAAGAGTGCAACTTTACAAGGCATGACAAAGCTTAATCTTGTAACTTGCAAGGTTGAGGACAAGAGTATAAAGATGGGGGAATTTAATTTTTCTTTTGTTTAAAATAACAAAAAAAGAGCCACAACGATATCAAATAACACCTAGTTACACCGTTTTAATTTTCGAGTCAATTTCCTACTTAATTGATAATTAATTCGTCTTAAGTCATTTTCCAATGGATATTATTATTTCAAGGAGAAAGAGCACTAAAATTGACAAGGGATGAAATAATACTCATTTTATAACTACCTAGACATAATACAAGTATACAATTATGCGTTACAATTTGTTGTACACATTTTGCAGTCTTTCTGCACAAGTTATACTTAACCTTGATCCAAGGTGAAGCTACTTCATACCCAAAAATAAGAGAAAGAGATCTAAAAGAGAATTGTTAGTTGTGACATTATGTCATGGTATGTATAAAAGAACTACACCTAAAGACAAACTTCTTGAGCGTTTTCATGATAATTGAACCAAAACATCATTGTTTACCTGGACATCCTTTTTGTGGACATATAGCGCTGGATTGAGATTCTGGAGAATTAATGTCATCCTAAATGCTAATCTTTATGGTTTTCTGTGCCTCTTCATTCCCTGAAATGTAGAGGACTGCATCCAAAACTAAGATGTCAAAGGCATGAGGACAAAAGAACGACAACCATGAGACATATCGATAGCATATCAAAAAGGAAAGGGCAAAAGCTTATCGATAGCAAGATTAACAAGACATAGAACACAACATAGATGCAATTTTTCAATCTAAAAGTATTCGGATTGAGCAACTCATCACAGTAATTCTTGTAAACATAGCCTCATCAAAATAATTGTTTTAAATTCAATATGCTAAATGGTAATATTCTGAGGGGATATCCATAATTATTTCAAATTCAACATGCGAAATGGTAATATTCTGAGGGCATATCTACTCTTCCACAGTTTTCCCATTCTCTTCATTATACTCAGCCAAATAATAAAAAGTGGGATTTGGATTTTAAAAAGAAAGGAAAAGAAAAGTCAGATTATTTAAGACAAGGTTGATGATATGTTTAACTCCATGACGGACAACCATCCAACGCAAAATGCCATTGCCTTGAGGTCCAGAAACAGGAAATGTGCAAGACACAAAATTCCTCTTTTGAGCTACAGAAAGTGGAGCACTATACCAAGGCCCTTTAATTTTAAGAGAACTACTATAAGACGTAGAATTTTTTATTGTGTATTCATTGGGTATGCGCAAGAGAATGCGGCCAATAGGTTCATGTCTTTAAAGAATATGACCATTTGTGAATCGAGGGATATTCAGTTTTTTGAGGATAAATACCCCTTAAAAGAGAAGTTAAATGAATTACATTAAGTTTTATGAGGGTTGAAGGGGTCACTCCTCTATTTGACAATTGGCACTCCTTTTAACTCAAAGGATCCAAGATGTTTTGATCCTAACTTATCTTCTACTAGTTTGATACCTCATGATTATTTTGATGAGTCTAGAAGGAGCAAAAGAAAGAGAACTTTAGATACTTTTTGACTAGATTATCTCACAGTCTTTACGCTTGAGGATCTATAGTTATAGAGTCCTTTTTATTCTTACTTGAGGAAAATCCTAGAACTTATCATGAGTAAGATCATGCAAGTTTTTGGAAAGATGCAATTAAAAGTGAGTTGAATTCTATTATGTCTAACCATAATTGGGAATTGTGTGACCTTCTTAGAGGATTTAAACCCATTACTTGTAAGTGGATTTTTACTACGAAATTGAGACCAGATGGTCCAATTGAGAGATTTAAAGCTAGACTTGTAATTAAGGCTTTACTCAAAAGAAGGGAATAGATTATTTTGATACATATTCTCTAGTCATTAAGATTTCAACTATTAGAATGATAATTTCTTTGTGTATGATTAATAGATATTAGATTCATCAAATGGATGTGAAAATCACTTTTCTTAATGACAATCTTAATGAGGAGATTTATATGATAAAAACCCGAGTGGTTTGTGATTCTCAAAGACAAAGTAAGTAGGGTTAAGAAATCTATATGGTCTTAGGCAAGCTCCTAAGCAATGGTTTGAGAAGTTTGATGGTGTTCTAATGAACAATGGCTTTAAGGTCAACTCTTCGGATACTTGCTTATATTCGAAGAAATAAACATGCTTTAGGTTGTGTCATTCTTTGTCTTTATGTTGATGACATGTTGATTTGTGGTCCCAATTTAGAGTTAATTAATGAGACTAAATTTATGTTATCATTTAATTTTTAGATGAAATATTTAGGTACAGCCGATGTGATTCTTGGTATAAGATTAAAGAAAACTGAGAATGGTTAAGCATTGAGTCAATCACACTATGTGGAAATGTTTTTGAAGAAATTTAATAGTTTTGAGGATATTCTTTCAAAAATACCTTATGATCCTAACATAAGACTTAAAAACAACTTGGGGACTCGTATGTCATAAGAGAAATATGCGAGGATCATGGAAAGTGTGATGTTTCCTATGAATTGTACAAGACCATACATCTCCTATGTCGTAGGAAGATTAAATAGACACAAACATAACCCTAATAAGGAACATTAGAATGCAGTTTAGCAGCTACTTAAGTATCTTAAGGGTACATTGGATTTTTATTTGCATTAGTTGAGGTTTTCTAGTATTGTGGAAAGGTATAGTGATGCTAGTTGAGTGAATGATAATGAGGAGGTATACTAGTAGTGGTTATGTGTTTCTTTTAGGTGAAGGTGCAATCTCTTGAAAGTCAACCAAACAATCATGTATAGCTCGGTCTATTATGGAGGTTGAGTTTATAGCCCTTACACTTGCAGAACAAGAAGCCGATTGGTTGAGGATACATTTGATAGACGTCCTATTGTGAGGGTATAGAGGTAAACTTATTTCCTTATTATCTGATTTAGAGTCGTCATGCAGTGTCTCTTTGAGTAAGGTATATAATGGAAAGAAGAGGAGTATATGGATACGACATAGTGCCATGAGACACTTGCTTAAGCACAGTGTGGTTTCTTTAGACCTTGTGAGGTCTAAGGATAATCTTGTAGATCCTTCTACAAAAGGATTTTCAGGGAGAGTAATCCTTGACATGTCGAGGGGGATAGGGCTGAAACCCATTCAATGAGGAACAGTGCGATTTCCCATCTCTATGGCAGAATGTTCATATGAAGACCGAACTCATGTGAAGTTCTTAATGACTTAGTCACCTATATGAGTGTGGGGGTTGACCACCTCCTAGGAAAGACATTTTGGTCAAACTTATGTGGAAAATGTGTATGTTAAAGCGGGGCAGTCAACATTTATAGATTTAAATGCATATGATGTGGGGTCTTAACTCAAATATTAAAATTCAACAGAAAGTTCATTCTTTGATTAAAAGCCTTTGGAATTCAAGATATAGTTCATTCTCATCATGTGGGTTGTTGCCTCACTCAACTAAGCATCAGGTTCAAGACCTAGTTCAACTGGTGTTAAGTGCTACGTTTCTTCCTTAGCAAGTCATATCTTTTGAGAAACTATCTTTATTAGGGATTGTTTTATTATAAAGATAGTTTAGGGGTGGAAGGAGCATTTAATGATTATTTATCTCTCTTAATTATTCTTTAATCCTTTTGTAACCTCCCCCTTTAATTCCTTGAGTGTGACCTCCCCTTTTATTACCTTGCCTAATTAACCTTGATTACATGTTAATTACACATTTATGTGGATGTTTTATAGTTGTTGGGAATACTCTATATAAAGACTTTTTCTTGTTTATAAGAATGGCAATTCTCATATATCTTCTTCATACAATACATTCTATATACTCATCTTATTTTTATTTCTAATCATCTTTTATTTTTGATTTAATTATTGTGTTGATTGCTCCAATCCTTCTTGGGTAAGCACATACAAGAGAGGGATGATGTGTTAAACTTCGGGAACGTGGTGTGTTATTTTGTCCATTGGAGACACACCCCAAATATGTTTTAAGGCAGAGACTCTTTCTCGACACACCAATTTTCTAAATCATATC